>NW_004524982.1:355117-370880 GCF_000260255.1 Octodon degus | reverse complement strand
TTTATTACATTCCGTATTTCATTGGCTGTTATTGGCTTATTGAGAGTTGTTATAACTTCTTGATTCAGTTTTGGTAATTTATACCTATCTAGAAATCTGTCCATTTCATCTGTGGCTTCTCTTCTGTTAGCGTAAAGATTCTCCAAGTAGCTATTGATAATCTTCCGAGTTCTACTGGGTCTGTAGTAGTTACACCCTTTTCATTCTTTATTGCTTGTATTTGAATTTTTTCTTTCCTCTTTTTGATGAGGTTGGCTAGGAGCTTATCAATTTTAATTAATGTTTCAAAGAACCAGCTTTTTGATTCGTTAATTCTTTGAACTGTTTTCTTCATCTCAATTGAATTAATTTCTGCTCTAATCTTTATGATTTCTTCTCATCTTTGGGCTCTGGGTTTGGTTTGCTCTTCCTTTTCTAGTTGATTTGAAGGTGCAGCATTAGGGTAGTTATTTGTTCCCTTTCTGTTTTCCTAATGTGTGAGTTCACAGCTGTGAATTTTCCTCTGAGAACTACTTTCAACGCATCCCATAAATTACGATAAGTTGTTCTTGAATGTTCATTGAATTGTAGATATTGTTGAATTTCTTGTTTAATTTCATATGTAACCCATTGATTGCTGAGTAGGGTGTTGTTTAATTTCCATGTATTTGCCTGGTTTTTCTGGTTTCTTTTGTTATTTATTTCCAGTTTCATTGCATTGTGGTCACATAATATGCATGGAATAATTTCTGTTTTCTCACATATACTTATGCATGACCTGTGTACTAGAATATGATCTATTTTGGAAAATGATCATTGTGCAGCTGAGAAAAATGTGTGTTCCACTGTGGTTGGGTGGAACACTCTGTGTATGTCTACCAAGCCCATTTGATCCATGATCTGTTTCAGTTGTGCTCCTTCTTTGCTAATTTTTTGTCTGGTTGATATCTATTTGGGATAAGGGGGTGTTAAGGTCTCCTGTTAAGATTGTTGTATTGAATATTAGATTTTTCATGTCTATTAAAATTTGTCTTATATAGTTGTGTCCTCCCGTGTTTTTTGTATATATATTTATGATTGTTATTTCTCCCTCTTGAATTTTTCCTCTAACTAGTATATAGTGACCTTCTTTATTTCATTTGATCATTCTTGATTTGAAGTTGAGACTGTCTGAGAATAGGATTGCTACCCCTGCTTTTTTCTGAAGTGCTGGGGCATGTAGTATTGTTTTCCATCCTTTGCCTTTCAGCCTGGGAGTTTTTTTATGGGTTAAATGTGTTTCTTGTAAGCAACATATTGCTGGGTTTTGTTTCCTAATCCACTGTGCCAAACCATTTCTCTTAATTGGTGAATTGAGTCCGTTTACATTGATGGTTATTATTGAGATGTGTTGACTTATGATTGACATGTTATTTGAATGCTGTTTTAAACTGTTTTTTGTCCTGTGTTTAATTGTTTGTCCTGTTTAATGGGTTTCTTCTGTTCTCATTGGTGGAGTTCTGATCATTTTGGTCCTTCTCTTGAACATCTTTCAGTAGTCTGTGTAGGGTTGCTTTTGACATCATGAAATTCTTTAGTTGTTCTTTGTCATGAAAGTATTTCACTTCTCCATCAAACTTGAAAGAGAGTTTTGCAGGGTATAGTAGTCTGGGTTTGAATTTGTTTTCATAGAGGACTTGAAGTACTCTGCTCCATGCTCTTCTTCCCTTCATGGTTTGTGAAGAAAATCAGCCGTAATTCTGATGGGTTTTCCTTCGAATGTGATCTGCTTCTTTTCTCTAGCAGCTTTCAGGATGATATTATTGTGTTGGATTTCTGGGATCTTGACTATTATATGTCTCGGTGTGTTTTAAATTGGGTTGAAGTTATTTGGAGTTCTGTATGCTTCAGTTATCTATCAGATTGTTTCCTCATATTTGGGAAGTTTTCTGCTATTACTTCTGCCCATATTCTTTTTATATCGTTTGTATTGACTCCTTCATTTTCATTGATGCCTATTAGTCTCAGATTGTTCATCTTTGCATCATCTTGCAGGTGATGAATTATTTTTTCCTGCATCCTAGTTGTTTTCAAGTGATCCTTTCTTACCTTTTCACTAGGTGCACCAGCATTTTCAAGATCTGAAACTCTATCTCCCCTTTCTCTCAAATGGTTTTTTGGGCTTGTCATTGAGATTTTAATGTCCTCTACATCTCTTTGACTCTGCTTCCTGCAATCTATTTCTTTCCTGTATTGCTCATTCAAGGAATCCATCATTTTTAAAATTTCCTGTATTTTTTTCAATGTCTTCTTTAGAAGCAGTTATTAATTCTTTTACTGCAGAGTTTTTAACAGATTGGGTTTCTTCTTTATGTTTCTGTATTTGATTCTTTAGTCCAGGTGCTGTGGGTTTAGAATTTTCTTTTTTTCTTTTCAGACAATAATTCTTCTTTGAGTTCCTTTAAACCTTTCTGTAGTTGCTTATTTACTTGTGATGTTATTAATTTATGTATTTCATCTAAGCTAGTGTCCACTGCATTTGTTCTGGTTGAGCATTATGTTTGCTCCATATGTTTCTGCATTTGATTCTTAAGTTCAGCTGCTATATATTCAGAGTTTTCTTTTTTTTATTCCAGAAATTGATTCTGCTCTGAGTTCCTCTATATCTTTCTGCTCTTGTTTATTTACTCCCAACACTATTTGTTTATTTATTTCAGCTGAGCTAGTGTTTTCTGCACTTGTTATGGGTGGGCTTCAGACCTGAGATTGCATTTTGCTCCTTGTCTTTATCATTTCATTTAACACTGACCTGTAGCCTTTGGTGTAGAGCTTTGGTGCAATTATGTTATCACTTAATGAAATTCAGGTACTGATATACCAAGTTCTGTTCATGCAGTTGTGCCTGGCTTGGGTTAGGCTACTGTGCTCAGCGCCTTACTGTTGTTGCCCTTGGAGGTGGGCTTGCTGTGCACCTCTGGTAAGATGATCTGTTCCTGGATTAGGTGTGTGGATTTGACCCTAGTCTCTCACTGTGGGGACTTTAGCTGCAGGGTTTATTCTCAAGCCTGTATGCTAGATCTGGGCTGGGTCTGGAGGGGTAGGAGAAATGGGAGCGAGAGAGAGCAGAAGTTCTCCCATACACCCACCAGTGTTGTGTTTTGGTGGGTCTACAGGACTCCCAAGAGTGCAGCAGTAGTTCTTACTCAGATGGCAAGTTGCGCTTGGTCTGGTCAGGCGGGGGTGGTCTGGAGTAGTCTGGAGAACACAGGGAAGTGACTCTCTCACACAGCGGGGCCTGGGCCTGGAGTGGCGCACTGGTGCAGGACAGAACAGAAGCTCTCCCCCACACTCACAGGGTCTGGGGTCAGTAGGATATGGAGGGCCCAAGGCACAGTGGAAGATTTCACTCAGAGGGTGGGCTGCACTGGGTCTGGCTGGTCAGGGGAGGTCTGGAGAATGCAGGGAAGTGACTCTCTCATGCTGCAGGCCTGGGTCTGGAGCGGAGGGCTGGCGCAGGACAGAGCAGAAGATCTCTCCCACACTCGCATGCCCTGGGGTCGGTTGGATATCTCATTAATAACTTTTGATTTATGTTTACTTCATGGTGATAGACCTGTGTCAAGTTTTAGTTTTTGGCATGTAAAGAGCCAGTTTTTCCAGTACCATTTGTTGAAGAGGCTATCATTCTTCCAGTGAGTATGTTTAGCCCGTTTGTCAAAGATAAGGTGGCTGAGTGTATTCAAAGGGGCTTCACCGTCTTCTAATCTATTCCATTGATCCTCAGGTCTATTTTGCTTCCAGTACCATGCTAATTTTATCACAGTAGCCTTGTAGTAGAATTTCAAGTCAGGAATTTTACTACCTCCTGCCTTGTCTTTATTGCCCAGGATTGCCTTTGCTATTCTAGGCCTTTTCTGGTTCCAGATAAACTTTAGGAATGAATACTCTAGGTCTGTGAGGTATGCTGGTGGTAGTCTAATAGGGAATGAATTAAATCTGTACAGCAAATTTTGGGAGTATGGCCATCTTCATAATGTTGGTTCTTCCTATCCAGGAGCATGAAATATCTTTCCATTTTCTGAAATCCTCTTTGATCTCTTTTTTCAGAGTACTGTAATTTTCATTGAAAAGATCTTTGACTTCTTTAGTTAGATTAATTCCAAGGTATTTCATTTTCCTTGGTGCTATTGTAAATGTATTGTTTCTACAATTTCCCTCTCAGTGTGTTTGTTGTCTGTTTAGAGGAATTCTATTGACTTTTGAGTATTGACTTTATAACCTGCTATGCTACTGAATTTCTGAATTAATTCTAGTAGCTTCTTGGTGGAGTTTTTTGGGTCTTCCAAGTAAAGTATCATGTTCTCCGCAAATAAAAATAATTTAACTTCTTCTTTACGTATTCTTATTCCTTTTAGTTCTTTCTCTTGTCTAATGGCTGTAGCTAATGATTCCAGAATTATATTGAATAGGAGTGGTGATAGAGGTCATCCTTGTCTTGTACCAGAAATAAGAGTAAAAAATTTCAGTTTTTCTCCACTTAGGACTATGTTAGTTTTGGGTTTTCATAAATGGCTTTTACCAAATTGAGGTAAAGGCCATCTATTCCAAATTTCTGTAGGACTTTGAACATGAATGAGCATTGGACTTTGTCAAAAGCCTTTTCTTCATCCATGGAGATGATCATGTGGTTTTTAGATTTCTCTCTATTGAAATAGTGTATTTCATTAATAGATTTTCTAATATTGAACCATCCTTGCATCCCTGGGATGAATCCTAACTGGTCATGGTTTATGATCTTCTTGATGATTTTGTCTATTCTATTTCTAGGATTTTATTGTCAATTTTGGCATCTCTGTTCATGAGGGAGATTGGCCTGTAGTTCTCTTTCTTAGTTGTATTTTTCCATGGTTTTAGTATCAGTATAATACTTTCCTCCAGGAATTATTTTGGAAGGATTGCTTCCTTTTCCATTTCATGGAAAATTTTGAGCTGCATAGGAACTATATATTCTGTGAATTTCTTGTCGAATTCAACTGTGAATCCATCTGGACCTGGTAATTTCTTTGGCAGTAGGTTTTTAATTGCATCTCGTATTTCATTGGCTGTTATTGGGCTATTGAGAGTGGTTATATCTTGTCAATTCAGTTGTGGCAATATTTACCTTTCTAGGAATCTGTACATTTGTTCTGTGTCTTCCATTCTGAGAGCATAAAGATTGATAATCTTCTGAATTTTCATTGGTTCTGTGGTAATTACACATTTTTCATTCCTTATTGCTTCTATTTGAAATTTTTCATTCCTCTTTTTGATGATTTTAACTAGGGGCTTATGGATTCTACTTAATCTTTCAAAGAACCAGCTTTTTGCACTTTCAGTTTTTTGAATTGTTTTCTTCTTCTCAATTGAATTAATTTTTGCTCTAATCTTCATGATTTCTTAACGTCTTTGTGCTATGGGTTTGGTTTGCTCTTCTTTTTCTAGTTGTTGAAGGTGCCGCATTAGGGTATTTCTTTATTCCCGTTTTGTTTTCCTAACCTAATGTGTGATTTCACAGCTATGAATTTCCCTCTGAGAACTGCTTTCATTCTATCCCATAAATTACAAAATGTTTTGCTTGATTTTTCATTGAATTGTAGATATTTTTGAATTCCTTGTTTAATTTCCTCTGTGACCCTTTTATTCTTCAGTAGGGCATCATTTAATTTCCATATATTTAAGCTTTTTTTCTGGTTTCTTTTGTCATTTCTTTCCAGTTTCATTGCACTGTGGTCAGATAATGTGCATGGGATTTCTGTTTTTTTACATATACTTAAGCATGATCTATGGACCAGTATGTGGTCTATTTTAGAAAATGACTCATGTGCAGCTGGGAAAAACGTGTATTTCAGCTGTGTTTGTGTGAAGCACACTGTATATGTCCAGGAAGTCCATTTATTGCAAGCTCTGTTTCTATGCTGTTATTTCTTTGCTAAGTTTTTGTCTGGATGTTCTATCTTTTGGGGATAAGGGGGTGTTAAGGTCTCCTGTTAAGACTGTGGTACTGGATATTATAGTTTTCATGTCCATTAAGATTTGCTTTATATAGTGGGGTGCTCCCTTGTTTGGCAGATATATATTTAGGAGTGTTAATTCTTCCTCTTGAATTTTTCCCCCAACCAGTATATACTGACCTTCTTTATTTCACTTGATCACTGTTGGTTTGAAGTTGAGACTCTCTGAGAATAGGATTGCTACCCCTGCTGTTTTCTGAGGTGATGAGGCATGGAGTATTGTGTTCCATCCTTTGGCTTTCAGCCTATGGATGTATTTATGACTTAAATGTGTTTCTTGTATAGAGCATATTGTTGGATTTTGTTTTCTAATCCTCTGTGCCAGTCTATTTCTCTTAATTACTGAATTGAGTCCATTTACATTGATGATTAGATTTGAGATGTATTGACTTATGATTGACATGTTATTTACCTGTTTTGGTTTACTCCTTTTTCTCATGTGGTTATTGCTTGCCCTATTTAGTTGGTTTCTTCTGGTCTCATTATTGGAGTTCTGATCCTTTTGGTCTCTGTCTAGAAAACATTTCAGTATCCTGTGTAGTGTTGGCTTTGTCATCATGAAATTCTTTAGCTGTTTTTTTTTTTCATGGAAGTATTTCACTTCTCCAACAAACTTGAAAGAAAGTTTTACAGGTTATAGCAGTCCGGGCTGGTACTTTTATTTCATAGAGGACTTGAAGTGTTCTGCTCCATGCTCTTCTTCCTTTCATGGTTTGTGAAGAGAAGTCGACTGTAATTCTGATTTTTATTTTATCGTGATCTGCTTCATTTCACTAGTGGCTTTCAGTATATTATACTTGTGTTGAATTTCTGGGATCTTGACTATTATAGGTCTCGGTGTGTTTTTAATTGGGTTGAGATTACTTGGCGTTCTGTATGGTTCAGTTACCTGATTATCAGATTGTTTCTTCATATTTGGGAAGTTTTCTGCTGTTACTTCTGGCAATATTTTTTTAATGTCATTTGAATTGACTCCTTTTCTCATTGATACCTATTAGTCTCACACTGTTCATCTTTGCATCATCTTGCAGGTGATGGATTATTTTTTCCTGCATCCTAATTGTTTTTAAGAGATCCTTTCTTTACCTTTTCTCTAGCTGCACCAGCGTCTTCGAGATCTAAATCTCCGTCATCACTTTCACTTAAACGATTTTGCAAGCTTGTGATTGAGATTTTAATTTCCTCTATATCTCTTTGACTCTGTTTCATGATATCTATTTCTTTCCTGTACTGCTCATTGAAGGAATCTGTCATTTTTTAGTCTCCTCTATTTTTTTTAATATCTTATTTAGAAGCAGTTATAAATTCTTTTACTGCAGTGTTTTCTTTTTTTTTTTCTCACATTGGGTTTAGTCCCTATGTTTCTGTAGTTGATTTTTTACTACAGATCCTATGAATTCTGAGAATTCTTTTTTTATTTCAGAAAATAATTCCACTGTGAGTTCCTGTATAACTTTCTGCTGTTGCTTATTTACTATTGATGCTATGAATTCGTACATTTGAGGTGAGCTAGGAGAAAAGAATTCTGCTCTGAGTTCCTCTATGACTTTCTGCTGTTGCTTATTTGCTATCGATGCTATTAATTCATATATTTGAGCTGAGTTAGTGTCCTCTGCACTTGTTCTGTGTGAGCATTGGGTTTCCTCCATATGTTTCTGCATTTGATTCTTTACTGTAGATATTATTAATTCAGGGATTTCTTTTTTCATTTCCAATCTGAGTTCCTCTATAACTTTGATTAATTCATTGCTTTCAGCTGTGTGATTCCCAATTAGTTCTGTCTTAGTGTCCTATGCACTTGTTATGTGTGGGCTTTTGTTCTGAGATTGCATTTTGCTCCTTGTTATTGTGATTTTGTGTAGCACTGTCTTCTGAACTTGGTTGTAAATCTGTGTTGCAGTTATAGCCTTAGAGTCTACTGTGGTTCAGGTGCAGATCTAAAATTTTGGATTCATCCAGCTGTGCCTGGCTTGGATCTGGCTGCTGTACTAGCTCCTTACTTCTGCTGCCCTTGGGGGTGAACCTGTTGTGCCCCTCTGGCAAGATGTTCTGCTCCTGGACTAACTGGTTGGTTCTGTCCCCTACACTCTCTGCAGGGATTGCAGCTGCAGGGTTTCTCCCCGTCCCTGTATGCCAGGCTTGAGCTGAGTCTGGGGGGGACACGGTGGAGTAGGTGGGAGAGCCAGCTCTCCCACACACTCACCGTGCCTGGACTAAGAGTGGATCTGGGGGTTTCCAAATGCCGCAGATATTCCTATAATGTTGGTGGGGTGTTTGTGGGTACTATGGAGTGATGGTGTGTGTTCCAATAGTGTGAAAGGGGATTTCACCTGCGCTGCACCTGGGCTTGGACCAGGAGGTCATGCCAGCACAGGCCAACCCGCAGCTCTCCCACACACTCACCCGGCCTGGGCCAGGATTTGATCTGGGGGTTCCTGGAATGCAGCAGAATTTCCTACTGGGCTGGCGGAGTAAGGGAGATGCTGCAAAGTATTGGGGGGTGACCCAAGGTGGTAGATGAGGGTCTCACCCACACTGTGCCTGTGCTGGGATGAGTAGGTCCTGCTGATGCCGGTTAGTCGGAAGCTCTCCTACACACTCTATGGGCTTGGACTAGACTGGGTCTGGGTGTTCCCAAAACGTGGCAGAAATTCCTACTCAGCGAACGTGTTGGGGGAGCTGCTGCAGAGTGGCAGGCGGCATCCCAAGGGCATCGAATTGGGTCTCACCCATGCTGTGCCTGGGCTGGAACCAGTAGGTCCCGCTGGTGCAGGGTAGCTGGAAGCTCTCCCACGCACTCACCAGGCCTGGGCTAGGACTGGGTCTCAGAAATTGTTGACCTCAGTCCCCTACACCTCAACGTAACACCATGACTTTACTTCTTATACTTCGTGTTTATACTTTTCTGCTGGATGGTTAAGACCAAGGTAAAGCAGGACCTATGCAACAAGAGTTGTAGCTTTTGGGTCTGATAAGGTCAGTGAAATCCCTTCAGGATTTATCCTGAGATCTTGTACCTCAAGATTCTATAACGTTTATCAGTGTCAGCCAAGTGGACAAGTCACGGCCATTGCTTGGCCAATGTGTTCTTTGTTAGAGCCTGAGAGAATGTTTTCTCTCCATGTGACTCTCCTTAGGCACACTCTACCATCATCAATCACTTTCTTCTTTGGCCCCATAATCTCCTTGATCAGAAAATTTGAGACACTGCCGAGTTGCATGACGTTACAGTACAAGTTCTCATATGTCATGAGTCTGAATTGACCTTGGAAGTTTAAGGCAGAAATGTTGGCTTTCCTTGCGGCCCTCCTTTTTCTCTAATTTTGGTCTGCAAACTTAGGTTGTTAACCATCCAGAAGAGAAGCTAATTGCTATTAGCATATAACCTAGGCTGTTAAGCTTAACCTCACTATCTGTCTAAATATCAAACATCTTAGGTATGACATGGAACAGGTATTTTTCATGACGTATAGATATGTTTGTGTCTTTTATCAGAAAAACTACTATGAAGATAACCATATGCATTTTTTCAATTTTTGTAACTCTCCTAAAAACCTGTTTTGAGGCTTTCTCATTGTTATTTCTTTCTTATTGAAATTAATAAAAATAAAATAAAATAAAATAATTATAAATAAAATATGTTTTAAAATCATCATGTTTCAGGGATGCATGCACATTGACATTATGGCAATACCATTCATAATAATTAGACCTTGGAATCACATCTTGGAAATAAGTTTTTTCCAAGATCTTGCTATCATGAATCATTTTCTGTTATAAATTCAGCAGGTGAATAGGTAAGTTAAGCGTATTTATACAGAATGATGTAACATGCAACAATAATGAGAGATGAACTTGAGTCATCATAGGTAATAGGATGAAACTTAAGAACATAGTGTAAAGTTAAATAAGTCAAACACAGAAGCTTAAGTATTACATGGTTACTTTAATGTGAGAAAATAAAAAAAATGTGTGTATACATATGAAGATTAAACTAAAAAGACAATTAGATAGTAAGGAAAATTAAATTTTTTCCTGTAATTACCTATTCCTCTATATAAAAATTTTTTGTATTAGAAATTGGAATCAGGGCTTTATGTTTGCTAGCCAGGTACCATAATGCTAAGCTATATCCATGGCCTGCAAAGCAATTTAATATATATGCCATTTTCCATTTCTATAATGAGATTTTCTTAGTTTACTGAAAAATGTTATGCATTATTATGTATTTCTTCTTTTTAAGAAATATTTCCTTGAGTAATTCACAGATAATGATATACTATGTATTGAATGCTGTTATTCTCTCATTTTTTTGTTATATTTTTATTTTTCATAGAATAAAGATAATTTTTGGAACTGCCTTGAAGGGTCACTATTAGGATTATATAAAAATATATCATGCTTAGAAAAATGTCCAGGAATATAATATAATGTGAAATATTATTGTAATAATATGATAAATATATTTCCACTACATTATAAATATGAAAATTTATTCAACAACTTTTAAAAATTTAAATTAATATTCAATACAGCAATATTTTATTTCCACTATAACATAAATAATGAGAACTTGATGAATGCTACACACAACTTTATTTTGTGATCGATGAAGCATCTCTCCTATAACATTAAATTACATACTTTATGGGATAAGCTCTTCTGAAACATTAATTCAATTCACTTGATAATTATAATCATAATTATGTTTCTGTTGCTCTGATTAGAATTATATGCAATTAATGTTTCAAGCTGTGCATCCACAACTGTGCATGGAACTTAAACACAGTAAATATCAGTTGAAAGATGAAACTTGTAGTTAACAGATCATGTCAGTTTGAGTAAGATAAACCTATCTAAATTGGATCAGTATAGTTCTTAATGATGTAACTGAAGGAATTTTCCAAAAACAAATGGTGTACCCTGTTTATGAGTGACACCAATTAAAAGGTTTGTAACCTGAATGGAGTTAAAGGAAGCAAAAGAAAATTTGTTTCTGTTTCCTTGGAGTTGCTTTAGTCCTCAACTTCATCTTGGATGTCATCTCCTGGTTTTCAGCAGAAACTCTTCAGCTTCCTGATATGGACACATATAAGACCCTACCATGAATTTGAGGTCTTTGAATGGATTCCTTGGATCTCCAGCATGCACATAGCCCTTTTTCACTCTTCCACAACTGATTCTTCAGATCATCATTGTAAGCTTATCTTGTAAATCCTTATATATTGTCCTTATGATAATATTATAATCCTTGTAATATTTGCATGTCTTGCATTTAGTCTGTTTCACTAATGAGGAATAAGTAATACACAGTATATGAGTGGATATATAGATACATGAAAAAAAACCCAATAATTCTGATGTTCAATGGAAGCCAGAGGAAAGTATGAAGGACCTGACAACAATGAACTTAATGCAAGTCCTCCAAAGCAATGGGCTTAATGATTATAAATTCAAAAATAACTATGATCAGCATTCTTTTATTCTGAGGAATGCAACACAGCCATCCTCCTACCTCATCTGTATCATGTGTCCTGGATAATGCAAATGTACATCAGGATGATACATTTTTCTTTTGAAAAAGAAATCTTTATATTATGAAAATTTCCAATGGTGTCTAAATCAAGATTAGTGACACAATATAACAACCACACTGCCATTTAAATACCTAAAAACATTTTAGAATTGTTGACATAGCATATTTTATTGTATTTATATTATAAATACTCTTAGCCTATATGTATTATCTACGAAAATTGCTATTTTCACAAACGTTGTTCCATTTTGAAACAATTCCTGATATTCAATGCTTTTATTAAGGGATCACTATTAGAGTTTGGGACTAACTGTTCCGAAAGAGTTATGTGTTAGAGGCTTGCCCTCCAAGGTGGCACTATTGTAAGGTAGTGAAATACTTAAGAGGCATTCTGCAGTCACTGAAGATGTTTCTCTTACTTTCTGTCCTGACCTAAGTTGTTTTTTTTCCATCATGTATTCTCTATCATAATACAATGCTTCTCATCATTCCCAAAGTAACTGGACCAATCAGTTGTGTGCTAAAATATCTTAAAGTTGAGACAAAATGATGTTTTTCCCTTTAACAGTTGACTACCTCAAGCATTAGTTATACTGATGAAAATTTGATGAATGGTTATCATTCATTCACACATGTACAACCTTTAAGAACTGTAACACAAGGGGCCTGGGAGATAGCTCAGTGTAATAAGCGCTTCCCTGGCAAGCGCAAGGGCCTGAGTTCAATCCCCGGTTCCAAAAAAAAAAAAAAAAAAAAAAAAAAAAGAACTGTAACACAGTCTTGTTGGAGTAAGAAATTTTGCTTCAATATAAACTGAGATATTACACAACTGTGATTTGAGAATAGCTACATAGTAAACAACAAATAGATAGATAAATAGATAAAAAATGCAGCCTGGGAAGACACATTAAAAACAAACAAACAAACAAGGCACAGCAACGTAGGTTCCAGATTATATTGAAGAAGTTATTCAAATGACCGAGTCCTACAAAGTAAGTAAATTTTAGAAGGGTCTTCTTGGAAGAGTTATTGAGCTGTATATAGAAGGAATATATCATGTAGTGTACATAGAAAAGAATTACACTCATTTTAAATGCCATTATCATTTTCTCAAATATTGATCCACTTATTCCTGCAACGAATTTATTTCTGCTTTTAACTTTTGGGAAAAGTATTAATGAGATAAAAATTTAATGAACGTTTGTTTTCAGTGGAGAAGGTCATACAAATAGGAAACAAAATGTGAAACAATGAATACTAATTTCAAAAGGATTTTAATTGACCAAATGCATCAGTTGATAATAAGTACATACTTTTCCTGTTCTAAGTTTAATGAGTATGTTCCATTCCTATTTGTTATTATAGATGAATAATTAATATTTCTAGTAGTAATCATACAATGCTATATTTAAATGCCAAGCATCTTTATGAATATTAGATATCTAATTATATACCATTGTTATTTATTATGATATCAAGTGCCATACATTTTCATACATTGTATTCTCAATTTACATAATTAAGAATCCAAAAACTAATTCTCTTGTCTATTCTATGATTGACTAACTCTTCATTTTCCCTGTAAGTACACTTAAACATACCAGCATAAAGGGTTGAAAAGAAATATGTGGATAAGTAATCTTAACTTTTAAGTGTAAGTAATAAAATGAGAATTCACTTTTATTTTTCTACTAAAGCAAAGCCTACTGAAGAAATAAATTGACAACAACTTCACATAGATATGGACAGAACAGAATTTTAGGGAGTAATAGAAAATACAAAGTGCTATAGTATAATATGAACTCTATATGGAGAAAGGCTGTTAAGTACTAATAAAGAACACAGATATTATACTAATGAAAATTCAGAGTTTATACAATTCCTCAATATTCTCACTGCTGAAAAGAGAAGTAAAAATAGAGTACAGTGGCACGGAAAGAAGATGTTAAGTACAAATCACTTGCATATATATTTTAAAGGAACCACCAAATAGAAAGCCAGCCTTGTGTAACTACTTGTCAGGTTGAGCACCAACTTTTTAAAATTCATTGTAATGAGAAAAAAAGTTAAAATAGCAATGAAACAGTTTCAAAATAGGTTAGTAGGACAGTTACAATAATTAATACATTGAATATTGTTGTCTTTGTAGTAATTATTCAGAGGACAACATGTACACATATTTTGTCTAAGCAATATTAGTACCAACTTTTCTTTTCAATGAACTAAGATACAGTAACTATGTATCTATCCTAACTGTCTTGTGTATACATAGTTATATATTAGCTCAGCTGCATAAGCACCCGCCTGTCAAGTGCAAGGCTCTGAGTTCAATCCCCAGCACCAAAATTAGCACCACCTTTTTAATGCATTGATATTATGTTAGAGTAAGTGATTTTTTCATAAAAATATTTAATCTGAAGTGTGTATGACCATAGAAAGTTTTCCAATTCCTCAAAATATTTAACGTAATTCCATCTTATAATTTAATAATTCAACTCATAATTATATACTCAAGAAAATTCAAAACATATTCACACATACATGGTGGCACACTTGGGATTCTGAGGTAGGAGGATCACTGTGAGTTCATGGCCAGCATGGACTACATAGCAAGACTGTGTCTCAAAAAATATTTGCACTTAAGGATTACACAAATGTTAATACTAGCACAGCCCAAAATAAAATGCAGTTGCCAGGCTGTACGAAGAATGAGGAAATGGGTGATAACTGGTAATGGGTATAGGCTTTCATGTGGGAATTATAAAAACGTTGTTGAATTAGATAGAAGCAATAGTTAGACAGCTATTTAAGATGTAGTAAAAACTACTGAATTGAACACTTTAAAAGCATGAATTTTACAGTATGTGAAATCATCTCAGGAGAACTCTTAATAAAAGAATTAATGAAAGCTTAGTATTGAAAATATTATTCATAAGCCCAATATGTTGAAGAAAACTTTCTTAGTTATAGTGAATATTTCTGAAATGGAAAAAATGTTTAAAAGTTATTTAAGCCAAGGAGATAGCTCAGTAGAATAAGCGCTTGTCTGACAAGCGCAAGGGCCTGAGTTCAATCCCTGGTTCCACAAAAAAAAAAAAAAAAAAGTTATTTAAGCTCCCTCTTGAGACATCAGAACCTCCCCAAATTAAGAAGGGGCAATTATAAATAGGCAATCCATTTCATATTGAAAAAAAGTCATATATCTGAAAGCTCATGATGGTTCAGTTTAATTTTATCAGCTTGATGGGCTTGCGAGCTAACTTAGGAACACTTAACTGTGTGACTGGGATGTTTTCAGAAGCATGGTCTTGGGTATAATGTATATGGTATATTGGTGTTTCCTTTCTGGGCACTCATCCCTCATTCTGCTTTTCAGACCCTGTGATCTGAATACCTTTGCTCCACCATGCCCTTCTGTCATGTTATCTCCTACTTGTATTTAGATGACCGTGGAATGCCTCCTTTGAACCAGTGCCAAATTAAACCCTTCTCATTTGAATTGTGGGTGTTTGGTATTGTGTTACAGAGACAAGAAGGGTGACTAATTAGTAAAATTACAAATACTAAATCCACTCATTTTTGAAAGTCCCTAGATCTTGGACTTTGTCACCATCATTTGGAACACGAAAGAATCTTCTACAAATGAAGTGAAAAAATATGCATTGACCAGTGGCTTTTGATTACTCTAATGATGTTACACCGGATAAGTGTGAGAACGCATGTGAATTCCACTGCAACATATGAATAACTGACTCTATCACAGTAGTATAGAATGTTTCCATGGCTGCACCCTAAGTGACTTAGGGAATCCTTCCTGCTGCTACCTAACACACAGATTTTTTCCCTTTTTCATATAGGAATTTTTTACCTCTGTGCCATTGTACTTCAGGACTATGTAACTTATTTTTTTCACATGGGTTCACAACTAAGAGTTTGCCTTGAATCTCAGAAGAGACTCTGACTTGGGCTTTTGAAAAATGCTTTAAGTGTTGACAATGTACATAACAGACTGTTTTTCAATTGTCAAAATACTTTTATTATTTTAGGCAGAATTATGAACTTTCTATTGTGTTTATTTTTATTTTTTTTTCTTTTCAAAGTTTTATTGATAAACATAGCAATGAGACAGTTTTAAATCAAATCGAAAGTACAGTTTCAACAAATAATACACTGCATATATTCTTCTTAGTGGTTAATTGCTGTACAAGATGCAGACTTG
>NW_004524982.1:350319-352782 GCF_000260255.1 Octodon degus | reverse complement strand
GAGCAATACAGGAAAGAAATAGATCGCATGAAGCAGAGTCAAAGAGATATAGAGGAAATGAAACTCTCAATCACAAGCTTGCAAAACCGTCTATTGTGTTTATTTGTAAGTTGCATATTTTTAGGGACATGCCTTTGGATATGAAGTTGACAAAGATGGCATGTTGTGGTTAATGTGGAACGTCAAATTAGTTGGCTTTGGGATATACTCTGGATTGGTAGAGCACACTTCAGTGTGTGCCTGGGTGCCACATGCAGGAATATGCCCTTGCAGTCTAAACATTTGGTCCCTATTTCATTCATCTCTGGCGCATTCAGCTTTTTTTCCTCTAGACGTCATGAACCAAGAAGCTTTGCTTCACCAGTTCATTCTGCTGTGATGTTTCTACCTTGGAATTACCTAACTATAAATGATATCTTCTTAAAATATGAGCTAAATTAAATATATTCTCCTTTACTTTAGAGTTATCATTTATTATGTCCAGTAATGAGAAAGTAATTTAGATTTTCTCTGAATGACTGAAGCCACTGAAAAGCTGAAAGTTAAGATGTGTCAAGAGGTTTTTTTTATGTTTTAGAACACTGACCATCTTTCCTTTGTGTAAGAAGAATAGAACAAGAAAAAAAATAGGTTACTGCCATCTACTTTCAGTGATAGAAATTTAGAAGTCTTTGTGTAGCTGTTGGGAAATGATCTCTCAATGGATAGAGATAGATTATGTACATATACATATACATATACATATACATATACATATAATAAAGCTTCATTAATGTATTCATTGCTATTAAGGGAGAAGGAGCAACATGAAGAATGACACCAATATTTTCTTTGCCTAAGTACATGGAAAATGGAATTGGCATTGAATAAGATACAGCAAGCAGTGTTCGAAAACCTATGGTACACATGTCACAGTGGGCTGCTTGAAACATCAAAAGCTCCAAAAAGTTTGAAATCACTGATATGCAGTGTCACCAGAATAAATCTCAAAATTACTGACAGCTGTGTCATTTAGCTGCAAGTTAAAGCTTGAATGTTGACAACAACACGCTCACAGCTGCAGACCACAGGCTTATCACATATTTTCAACTTGTCAAGGGAAAATGCAGACTAGCTAGATTTGGCCAGCATGCCATATTGATATTCCTGGTGAATTTGAACTCATTATAACCTAACTATAATGACAGAAGAAACATGATATAGTACTGTATCTAATCTGACTACACATAATTTGCAGCATAAAATAAGTAAAACCTTGATCTTTAGAAAGCTCTTCCCCTCTCTATGAAAAGTTGTAATAATAGCATCTACAACATCCTGTCATAAGCCAACCCTAGAAAAAGTCTAGAGTGTAGACTTCCTCCATGTCTCCATTCATTAGCAAGTAAATAACATGTCCTACTAGTCATAACATTATGATTATTTCTGAAACATATTGTTTAGGAAAATCTAGAAATTTGGTTTAAAATGAGGCTTAAAAAAGAATTGGTTTTGATTTGGATGTATTAAGTTTGAGATACCAATTCAGGAATAGCTAACAATACAGATGGAAAAAATTTATGTCCAAATCATGATCCAGGAAATATCAGAGAGATGTATACACTATGAAGACACAGTCCTATAGATGAAATTTCAAACTGGGTGCTAGTGAGCTCATCTAAAATTAAATTTAGTTAGAAAGAAAGCATAGCCTCAAGGACTACCTTAGTATTTATCACTTTGAAGTCAGGAAGGGGATGTAGAATTAACGTATGAGAGGAAGTGCTAATGTCCAGTGAGGTAGTATACAATAAAAGAGATTTTGATGTCCTGGAAACTAAAACGATTTCAATCTGGAAATGAAAAAAATTCATAAAAATAGCAAACTAGTTTTAAAGGTCAATGAACAACTATATATGAAATTGTACTACATTAAAGCTGTGTTATTATATTCATGGGTCCAAAGTTATCATGTATTAAATAATATTTATGATATATTAAGCGAAATGTCATGTTATTCTGAGAAAAATGAGACTGAGTAGAAATTAGAACAATCAGAATTGGTAGGAATCATGACTATAGCTATGATGGAACTTTTTCTACACGTTTATCTCAAAACATGTGACTAAATTGTAATTTTATAGGAAAATATATCTTTAAAATTGTATTCACTTATTTTTTAAGGACTTTTTAAATTTTGTATTCATTTTAATGAGAAGAAAGATAAAATAGTAATGAAACATTTTCAAAACAGGTTAGTAGTATAGTTGCAATAATTAATACATTACATACCGTTGTCTTCATAGTAGTTATTCAGAGGAAAAGAGGTAGACATGATATCTAGTCTAAACACTGTTAGTAGAAACTTCTCTTCTTATTGAATGAAGAGAAAGTAGCTATAAATCTATCCTAACTATTATATATATATATATATATATATATATATTCAATTTTTTAAACTACAAAACAGTTCTTTATTTATAT
>NW_004524982.1:310332-349737 GCF_000260255.1 Octodon degus | reverse complement strand
TCAGATATTGTTGACCTGAGTCCCCTATAGCTCAACATAACATCATGGTTTTTTTTTTTTTACTTTTCTGCTGGATGGTTAAGACCAAGTAAAGCAAGACCTATGCACCAAGAGTTGTAGCATTTGCGTCTGATAAGGCAGTGAAATCCCCTCAGGATTTATCCTGAGATCCTGTACGTAAATTGTAGAACCTTTGTCAGTGTCAGATATGAGGATGAGTCACTGCCATTGCTTGGTCAATGTGCTATCTGTGAAAGCCTGAGAGAATGTTTTCTGTCCATATGACTCTCCTTAGGCACACTCTACATCTTTGATATCTTTCCTCTTTGGCCCCATAATCTCCTTGATCAGAAAATTTGAGACATTACCGAGTTACATGAATTTTTAGTACAAGTTAACATATGTCCTGAGTCTTAATTGACCTTGGAAGGCTAGGGACAAAATGTTGGCTTTCCTTGTGGCCCTCCTTTTGCTCTAATTTTGGTCTGTAAACTTAGGATGTTAACCATTCAGAAAATAAGTTTATTGTTATTACCATACACCTAGGCTACTAAGTTCGCTATCTGTCTGTATATCAAACATCTTAGGCATAACAAGGGACAGGTATTTTTCTTCAAGTATTGACATGTCGAACTTGAAGTACCTATAGAATATGATGAAAAAATATTTAAAAATTAGAATATATTTCAAGAAATAGGCATAAAGAATTATATACTTAGTATGTTTAAATATAAGTCCAAAATTCTAAACATACACAACCTTGAAGCAAGAATGTCCCACAACATTTATTTTCCTATCTCTTCCCTTCATTCACCAACCCCTTATTTTCAAACAATCATCTATATGAGAGACAGCATAGCAGCAACTGGCATGTCATGACAAGCAGCCCGTATTCAGAAGACCAGAATGACAGGCACTCCAAGCATAAAACTACTATTACAGATTACCATCTTTAGTGCAGTTGCTTGGTTCACAGGTATCAGTATATATAGTTAGTCAGGGTGAGAATCTTTCCAGTTAACTGCTAGATTCAAAAATCTTCTGGAGATTCTCAGGATCATTGCCTTTTCCATCTTCTACATATAACTGTATGGCTTGACATTGTCATGTTTCCTAGCTCTTCTCCTTTCCCTCTTTTGATTAGTTAGTCCTGGAGATCCTGCTTTCTTTTACTTGTATTATACCTTTCTGTTTGTATTTCTCCTTTTGAATTCTTATAGTAGGGAAGCTATACGATATTTACACATGTGTGTCTGGTTTATTTCACTTATGAGTATATGTACAAGTGGCATCCACTTCAATATAAAGGCTTCGAGCTAATCATTCTTTATAGCTGAGTAATACTCCGTTGTATAAAAATTCCACATCTTTCTCATCCATTACTCAGGTGATGGGCATCTTGGTTATTTCCAAGATTTGGCTATCACAAATTGTGCTGCTATAAACATAGGCACACTTATATCACTATGATATGATGTTTTCAGATCCTCTGGGAAAATTCCCAGTAGAGGAATAGCTTTCTTAAATAGGATTTCCAGTAAAACTTTTCTAAGGAGTGTCCACACTGATTTCCATAATGGTTGCACCAGTCTACATTCCCACCAGCAGTGGAGAAGGGTTCCTATTTCCTACACCCTCTCCAACACTTTTTTTTTGTGTGATTTGTTTAAGATAGCCATTCTTTCTGGGGTGAGATGATATCTCAATGTTGTTTTAATTTGCATTTCGTGGACGGCTAGTGATGTGGAAATTTTTTTCACATATTTATTCACTTCTTTAATTTCATCCTCTGAGAAACATGTGTTGATCTCAGATGCCCATTTCTGGATTGGGTCTTTAAATTTTTGGCCCTAGTGTTTTTTAGTTCTTTATAAATACTGGAGAGCAGACCTTTGTCTGAGTGTTTATTTCTCATGATTTTTTTCCAAATTTGTGGGTTGCCTTTTCACTTTGTTGATAATTTCTTTTGACTTGAAAAAACTTGTAAGTAAGAGAAGGTCCCAGTTATTAATACTTTCAACTGTTTCCCATGTAATTTGATTTCTGTTCATGAAGTCTTTGCCTACCTCTATGTCTTTAAGAGTTCCTCCTACTTTCTCTTCCAGGAGATTTAGTGTCTCTTCTTTAATGTTTAGATTTTAAATTCAGTTTTACTTTAGCTTAGTATATGATGATAGACATGGGTCAAGTTTTAGTTTTTGGCATGTAGAGAGGCAGTTTTTCCAGCACCATTTGTTAAATAGGCTATCTTTCTTGAAGTGAGTATATTTGGCCCCTTTGTCAAAGAAAAGGTAGCTGAGTGTGTTCATAGGGCCTTCAACAACTTGTAATCTATTCCTTTGATACTCAGGTCTATTTTGTTGCCATTACCATGCTGATTTTAATACAGTAGTCTTATAGTATAATTTCAAGTCAGGAATTGCAATGCCTCCTGCCTTGGCTTTATTGCCCAGGATTGCCTTTGCTGTTCTAGGTAATTACTGGTTCCATATACATTTTAGGAATTATTTATGAACCTCTGTGAGGTATGTTGGTGGTAGTCTGAGAGGGATTACATTAAATCTGTACAGCAATTTTGGGAGTATGGCCATCTTCACAATAGTGGTACTTCCCATCCAGGAGCATGGAATATCTTTCCATTTTCTCAAATCCTCTGTGAACTCTTTTTTAAGAGTAGTGTAATTTTCCTTGAAAAGTTCCTTGACTTCTTCAGCTAGATTAATTCGAAGGTATTTCATTTTCCTTGGTGCTATTGTAAAAGGTATTGTTTCTTTAATTTTCCTCTCAATATGTTTGTTGTTTGTGTAGAGGAATGCTATTGACATTTGGGTATTGACTTTATAACCTGCTATGCTACTGAATTTCTGTATTAATTCTAGTAACTTCTTGAGGGAGTTTTTTGGGTCTTCTAAGTAAAGTATCATGTCATCTGCAAATAAAGATAATTTAACTTCTTCTTTGCCTATTCTTATTCCTTTTATTTCTTTCTATTGTTTAATAGCTGCAGCTAATGATTCCAGAACTATAGGGAATAGGAGTGGTGATAGAGGACATCCTTGTCTTTTACCCGATCTAAGAGTAAAAGATTTCAGTTTTTCCCCATTTAGGATTATGTTATCTGTAGGGTTTTCATAAATGGCTTTTACCAGATTGAAGTAGAGGCTATCTATTCCAATTTTCTGTAGGTCTTTGAATATGAATGAGTGTTGGACTTTGTCAAAAGCCTTATCTGCATCAGTGGAGAAGATCATGTGGTTTTTAGGTTTCACTCTATTGATATAGTGTAGTACATTTATAGATTGTTGAATATTCAACCATCCTTGCATCCCTAGGATGAATCCTACCTGTTAATGTTGTATGATCTTCTTGATGATATGCTGTATTCTATTTGCTAGGATTTTATTGAGAATTTTGGCATCTATGTTCATGAGGGAGATCAGCCTGTAGTTCTCTTTCTTCATTGCATCTTCCCCGATATTTTTATCAGTATAATACTTGCCTCCAGGAATGATTTTGGGAGGATTGCTTCCTTTTCAATTTCATGGAAGAGTTTGAGGAGTATAGGGACTACATCTTCTGTAAATTTCTTGTACAATTCAGCTGTGAATCCATCCGGACCTGGACTTATTTTTGTCGATAGCTTTTTAATTACATCTTGTATTTCATTTGCCATTATTGTTCTACTGAGATTGGGTATACCTTGTAGATTCAGTTGTGGTAATTTGTACCTTTCTAGGAATCTGTCCATTTCTTCCCTGTGTTCTATTCTGTGAGAGTAAAGATTCTCAAAGTAGCTATTGATAATCTTCTGAATTTCCACTTGGTCTCTGGTAATTACCCGCTTTTCATTCCTTATTGCTTGTATTAGAATTTTTTCTTTCCTCTTTTTGATGAGATTAGCTAGGGGCTGATCACTTTTATATAATTTTTCAAGAACCAGGTTTTTGCCTTTTTAATTCTCTGAATTGTTTACTTCTTCTCAATTGAATTAATTTCTGCTATAATCTTTATGATTTCTTCCCATCTTTGGGCTATTGGTTTGATTTGTTCTTCCTTTTCTAGTTGTTGAAGGTGCAGCATTAGGGTAGTTATTTGTTCCCGTTCTGTTTTCCTAATGTGTGAGTTCACAGCTATGAATGTCCCTCTGAGAACTGCTTTCATCGTAACCCATAAATTATGATTAGTTGTGCTTGAATTTTCATTAAATTGTAGATATTGTTGAATTTCTTGTTTAATTTCATCTGTGACCCATTGGTTGCTGAGTAGGGAGTCATTTAATTACCATGTATGTAAGGTTTTTTTCTGGTTTCTTTTTTCACTTATTTCCAGTTTCATTTCTCTTTGCTCAGATTATGTACATGAGATAATTTGTTTTCTTACATATACTTAAGCATCACCCATGGACCAGTTTGTGGTCTATTTTAGAAAACGACCCATGTGCAGCTGAGAAAAATGTGTTCATCTGTGTTTGGGTCGAATAATCTGTATATGTTAATGAAGTCCTTTTGTTTCAAACTCTGGTTCAGTTCTGTTATTTATTTGCAAATTTTTTGTCTGCTTGAACTATCTTTTGAGGATAAGGGGGTGTTAAGGTCTCCTGTTAGGATTTTGGAATTGGATATTAGATTTTTCATGTCCATTAAGATTTGCTTTTATAGTTGGGTGCTCCCGTGTCTGTGGTGCACACATATTTATGATTGTTACATCTTTCTCTTGAACTTTTCCCCTTACCAGTACATAGTAAGTCTTCTTTATTTCGCTTCATCATTGTTGGTTTGAAGTTGAGACTGTCTGAGAATAGAATTGCTACCCCTGCTTTTTTCTGAGGTGCTGGAACATGTAGTATTGTGTTCCATCCTTTGATTTTCAGCCTATGAATATCTTTATGAGTTACATGTGTTCCTTGTATAGAGCACATTGTTGGGTTTTGTTTCCTAATCCACTGTGCCAGTCTATTTCTCTTACGTGATAAATCGATTTCATTTACATTGATGGTTAAAATTGAGATGTATTTACTTACAAATGCCTTGTTATTTACTTATTGTCATTTACTCCCTTTTCTCCTGTGTTTAATTGCTTGCCTATTTAGTTGGTTGCTTTGATCTCATTTGTGGAGTTCTGATCATTTTTGTCTGTCTCTAGCACATCTCTCAGTAGCCTGAATAATGTTGGCTTTGTCATCATGAAATGCTTTCGCTGTTCTTTGTCATGAAACTATTTCACTTCTCCATCAAACTTGAAAGAGAATTTTGCAGGGTATTTAGTCTGGGCTGGAATTTGTTTTCATAGAGGATTTGAAGTACTCTGCTCCATGCTCTTCTTGCCTTCATGGTTTGTGAAGAGAATTCGGCTATAATTCTGATGGGTTTTCCTTCGAATGTGATCTGCTTCTTTTCTCTAGTGGCTTTCAGTAGATTATTCTTGTGCTGAATTTCTGGTATCTTTTTTTTTTTTTCTTGGTTTCACTTTATTTATTTTTTTTTTCAAAGTTTTATTGACAAAGAGATAGCAATGAGACAGTTTCAAATCAAATCGGAAGGACAGTTTCAACAAATAATACACTGCATATGTTTCTGGTATCTTGACTATTATATGTCTCGGTGTGTTTTTCAGTTGGTTGATGTTACTTGGCGTTCTGTATGCTTCAGTTACCTGAATATCAGATTGTTTCCTCATATTTGGGATATTTTCTGCAATTACTTCTTCCCATGTTTTTTTAATGTCATTTGTATTGACGCCTTCTTTCTCATTGATGACTATTAGTTTCACATTGTTCATCTTTGTATCATCTTTCAGGTGACGGATTATTTTTTTCTTGCATCTTAATTGTTTTTAAGAGATCCTTTCTTACCTTTTCACTAGCTGCACCAGCGTCTTCAAGATCTGAAACTCTGTCTTCACTTTCACTTCAACAGCTTTGCAAGCTTGTGATTGAGATTTTAACTTCCTCTATATCTCTTTGACTCTGCTTCATGTGATCTATTTGTTTCCTGTATTGTTCATTCAAGGAATCCATCATTTCTCTAATCTGTATTTTTTTTGAATCAATGTCTTCTTTAGAAGCAGTTATAAATTCTTTTACTGCAGTGTTTTTTTTCAGATTGGGTTTCCTCCCTATGTTTCTGTAGTTGATTATTTACTTCAGATACTACAATTTCTGAGAAATCTTTTTTTATTTCAGAAAATAATTCCACTCTGAGTTCCTCTATAACTTTATACTGTTGATTATTTAGTATTGCCACTATTAATTTGTACATATGAGCTGAGCTAGCAGAAAAAAATTCCACTCTGAGTTCCTCTTTGACTTTCTTTCTTTCTTTCTTTCTTTCTTTCTTTCTTTCTTTCTTTCTTTCTTTCTTTCTTTCTTCTTTCTTTTTTTCTTCTTTTTTTTTTTGCAGAACCGGGGATTGAACTCAGGCCCTTGTGCTTGCCAGGGAAGCACTTATTCTACTGAGTCATCTCCCCGTCCCCTCCACTTTGACTTTCTGCTGTGGCTTATTTAGTATTGACACTATTAATTCATCCATTTGAGCTGAGCTAGTATCCTCTGCAGTTGTTCTGGGTGGGTATTGTGTTTCCTCCGTATGTTTCCGTATTTGATTCTTTACTGCAAATGTTATTAATTCAGGGATTTCTTTTTTTATTTCCAATCTGAGTTCCTCTATACTTTTCTGCAGCTGTTTCTTTATTTCAGAAGCCGTTGATTCATTGCTTTCAGATGTGTGATTTCCAAATTTGTCTGTTTTAGTGTCCTCTTCCCTTGTTATGGGTGGGCTTGGCTTCTGTGATTGCATTTTGGTCCTTCTCATTGTCATTTTGTGTAGCACTTTCTACTGACCTTTTTTATGTGTGTGTGTGTGTGTGTGTGTGTGTGTGTGTTCTGACCTTGTTGTAGATCTCTGTTGCAATAATAACCTTAGCATCTGCTGAAGTTCAGGTGTAGATCTACAAAGTATGAATTTATGTAGCTGTGCCTGGCTTGTGTCTGGCTGCTGTGCTCAGTTCCTTCCTGATGCTGCCCTTGGGTGTAAACATGTTGTGCCCCTCTGGGAAGATGTTCTTCTCATCTACTAGCCTTGTGGTTCTCTCCCCTACATTCTTTGCGGGGATTGCAGCTCCAGGGTTTCACCCCAGTCCTGGGCCTGAGCTGAGTCTGGAAAGGACAAGTTGGATTGGTGGGGGAGAGGCAGCTCTCCCTCTCATTCACCTGGCTTGGACTAGCACTGGATGTGGGGGTTCCCAGAACATGACAGAAATTCTTACTCTGTAGGCAGCATGTGTTTGGGCAGTATGGAGTGATGGGGGACGTCCCAAGTGGGTGAAAGAGGGTTTCACCCATGTTGTGCCTGGGCTGGGACCAGTATGTCACACCAGCACAGGGTAGCCAGAAGCTCTCCCACACATACATTGGACCTGGGCTTGGACTGTGTCTGGGGGTTCCTGGAACGGGGCAGAAATTCCCACTCAGCGGGCGGGGTAGGGGAGGTTGTGTGAAGTGGTGGGGCGGTTCCAAGTGGGTGGAAGTGGATCTCACCCATGCTGTTCCTGGGCTGGGACAAGTAGGCCCCGCCGGCGCAGGGTATCTGGAAGCTATACCACACACTCACTGGGCCTGTGCTAAGACTGGGTCTGGGTGTACTCGGACTGGGGCAGTAATTTCTACTGGGCAGAGGGTGTAAGCGAGGTGCTGCGAAGTGTTGGGGGTGTCCCAAGGTGGTGGATGAGGGTCTCACCCACGCTGCGCCTGGGCTGGAACCAGTAGGTCCCGCTGGTGCAGGGTAGCCGGAAGCTCTCCCACACACTCACTGGGCCTGAGCTAGGACTGAGTCTCTGTTTGACATCTTTGTTTAGGGCTATTCATATTTCATTTTCTATGGTGCTATTGTAAATGGTATTGTTTCTCTAATTTCCCTCTGAATGTTTTTGTTATCTCTGTAGAGGAGTGCTATTTACTTTTGGGTATTGACTTTATATCCTGCTAGGCAACACTGTCTTCAATATCTGAAAGTCTGTCTTTGGTTTCATTTAAGCATTTTCCCAGGTTTCAATGGAGTTCTTAATATCCTGGATATCTGCTTCAAGTATTCTAATTGTCTCCTGTATTGTTCATTCTGTGTTTACATCATTTTTCTATTCTTCTCTATTTTTCTATCGATGTCTTCTTTAGCTTTGCTGAGCAGCTCTTTCATTCTTGTTTTTCCTTTTGCTTTGGTCCTTAGACATTATTTCTGTGCTTCTTTCTTCTATATCCTACTGATCTTATTTCTTTAATTCTGTTGCTATCATTTCAGAGATTTCTGGTGTCATCTCCAAGTTATTGTATGTTTTTGTCTCATTCATTTGTTCTGGGTGGGATAGAGGATTGAAATTGCCTTTTGCTCCTGGGTTTTGAGATTTCTGAAGATCCTAATAATCACCCTATTAGTGTCCAACAAGTTTCCCAGGGTCTGCCAATGTTCTTAAATGACTCCTGGAAATCTCTGTGCCTTCTTGCACTGGGCTGACATATCTCAGCTCTGCTGCATCCAGCTGACTAGTCAGAGTCTACGTAAATCCTTAAATATTTAGGCTGGCCCCAGAGAATGTCCTCATTTTTGTGCTAGTTTATAAGGAAGGTCAGAGCTTACCAGAGTCCAGGAGCCTGCCCATAATCCCTTATTCATTCATTTGTACAGGGTCTCACTATGCAGTGCAGACTCATAGTGATCCTCCTGTCTGAGTCTCCCAAGTGCTGGGATTACAGCAATGCACTACAACATCCTGTGTCAGTGGCCCCCATGATGTGCCCAGGGTTCCAGTGATTGTAAAGCATACAGTGCTGGTAATCAAATCCACGTCCTTGCACTTGCCAGGCAGGCATTTAGACCACCAAATTATCTTTCCAGCCCCCATAGTAAAATGTTAACTAGTTCAACAAAGCTTCAAAAACCAGTCAAAAGTATTTGCTTCACTAGGTGAGGTTAGTTAATTGGAATGATACCAACAGTTAATACTTATGTAGCACTCGTTTTCCAGATACTAGTTTAGTTTATGTTAATTAACTCATCCAAACTCTTAATACTCTACTCTTAAGATAGATATTGTTATCCTCAAACCTATGAAATTGCTGATACTGAAACTTGTTTGACTTATAAAATGCAATTTTGTTATTACTTTACCTAACATTAGTAAGTCAGTTTTGAAGACTAAATTAACAATAATAAAATTCAGCACAAAATTACATGCTTCCTATTACTTTATGAGGTCTCCAATATGTATCAGCAGTTCAGTCTATATGTGACACTATGCTGTGAACATCTCCACTCCTTTTTTGTTAGAAATCTTTATTTCTGCTCTCAAGTTTTCTGAACAAGAGAAAAAAAAATCATACTTTGGAACATATAACTAAGACAAGTGCCAGATATCTAGTAACAACTTAAATTTTGAAATATTATGGTTCTGTCTCTCATCTAAAGCACTAAAAACATTTTTTATTTATTTTCATTTTTATTTATTTATTTATTTTTTCCATAATTTTATTGATAAACAAATAGCAATGAGACAGTTTCAAAACAAATTGGTAGGACAGTTTCAATAATTAACATTGCATACATTTTTCCTAGTGGTTAATTGCTGTACAAGATGTGGACTTTATATCCTATTTACAAAAATCATTAGAAAAACCCCTCTATTCATTAATAGAATGTAATTATATATCTATCCTAACCACTTTGAATACACAGATACAAAATGGACATTCATCTGTATCCCTTTTTTTTGTTAAGTTCCATTATTTAAATATTATAGGTGTGTAAACTCAGCAAAATATTCTAAAAGAGTTCAGTGGTCCATAACATTATTGGGTCTTCCGCTTCACTGGCAATGTCAGAAATTGTTGACCTGAGTTCCCTACAGCTCAACAAAACACCATGGAAAAGCATTACAAACATTCTTCAAGGAAAATATGGCTCTTTTTGTTGATTATTTGCCCCTCGTATCATTACTATTTGATGTATAATTTGTTTTTCACCATATTTCTATTTGATTCATTTTCCAGGCATAATTATTTCTATTTTGTTTCTTATTACATTTCTTCTTACTTTTCTTACTGACACTGCAAAATAATCAAAAGTTATGTGTTTCCTTTGTTATCCTAAATTGATTTTTAAAACATATATCTGAGTGTTACTTAAGTGTTTGTTAAGACTTATTTGTGTTTCAGACTGTAATTCTCTTTTCAAAAGCATTTTATTGATTGTTTTTTTTCTTACCCTTGTTCTACATAAAACAATGAACTAAAAGGATGTGGCTGACAAATCTAATTCACTCATCTCATTATATAATAACTGATTGTTGGAAATGACACTTTAATTCTTCTTACTATTAGCAACTTTAAGAAGCAGAAAAGGAAAAGTTAAGTAAAAAGTTAATGAATAGTAAAGAAAACAATACTTCAGATCATCTAACTTCAGGAATAATTGACCTCTGCTGACTATTACTGAAGAGTGCTAATCATCTACTGAGGAATAATTATTGTAGTAACATACTATTTAACATTAAAAATAACTCTGCTAGGTAACTATTATCTTTCAATTATAAATGAGGATATAGAAGTTCAGAAATGTTATTAATTAAGACTCAAGATTACACAGCTACAGGTCAGCAGAATAAGCACTTCTAAGGTAAGTGCAGGATCCAGTGTTCAATCCCTGGCAGTGCATGCTGCACCGGCCCAGCCCTCATTCACACTGAGCCAGGGATGGAGTCCAGTCATGGTGGTGCATGCCTGTAATCACAGCACTGGGTAGGTAGTAAACAGGAGGATCACTATAAGTAGGAGCTGTGTAGTGAGACCCAATACACAAAAAATAAAAAGATTACACAACTAAGTAAAAATTGCTCTTTTTCTCATCATTTCCATGATTATGATATAATTATTTCTTGGTGAGGCCTTCACTACCATTCTATTGAAATATGTAACCCAGTCTCTCAGCATGATTCCACTTCTGCTCTGATTATTTAAAGTGTGCAACATATTAGTATTTAAATTATTACATTTCACCCATTGGTTCCATTTGTCATCTGCCACTCTCTTTTACAAATTCACTCCACAAGGGCTGAAATTTTGGCTAGTATTGTTAGCTGTGTAGTCCCAGCAGAGTACAGTGCCAAATAAAAACAAAGCTGTCACTAGTTACCAGTGAATGTGTGGTAAAGTTACCAGTAAAGCAGAAGCAAAATGAGAAGCAGTAGAAGTTAGTGTATGTATTTATCATCTTATTTTACATACTGGATTTTAAAATGAAATAAAATGTGGCAGTTCTTGGCTTGAATATTGTTACATAAATTAAGGAACTTGTTATGGTTTGTGTATAGTTGCCCCCCCCCACCAAAGCCTCATGCAGTCTTGGGGAGGGTTCTGGAATTTGTGACTGATTATTGTGGATGTTGATCCTGCACTTGCCCTGGGGCAGGTAATTTGCATTACAATGTAAGGAGGGAAGAGAAGCTAGGAGCTTGAGCTGCTGCTACCTCCCTTTTGCTTTTGCTCTTCACCACCTCCATGAAAGGTTGCTTTCTGCTATGTGCTGCTCTGCCTTGGAGCCAGCTGAGTATGGACTGAAACCTCCAGTAACTGTGAGCTAAACAAACCTTTTCTTCCTTCATTTTGAGTGTTGGGTATTTGTCCCAACAACAAGAGAAAAGTAACTAAGACAGAATTATTTATATTATTCCACCTTCTCAGCATTTTATCTATTCAATCAACTGCCATTATATGGAAAAAGACCATAGTTTTCCATCTTAATCAGATAGTCTGCACTACCAAACACATTTTAGAAAAGAAGGAGGGAGCAAAAATCACAAACATTGTCACAAGTACATTGTTCTCTAGAGAATAACACTTGTTTTTGCAAAGCTTAGCACATTTGATTGAAATATACGGTAAGACAAAAATTTTTCTCAGTGGCATGTTTGGAAAAAAAGAACAGAAAAACAAATCCAAGATTAGTAAATTCTATACTCCTTGAATCCCACCTCCCTTCATAAAGCTTTGAAGACAACAAAATGAAATCTTGACTTGTACCTGGCTATGTTATAATGGATGAACTGATAACACCCCCTGAAAAAGACAGTTGATCAGTCAAAATACATATAGTCAGAAGAAAATCAAACAAGGAAAATAAAATAACAGAACTCTATAGTCTATAGGACAACAGATTTGAACTGGTCAAAGATATATTCTCAGTGGTAAGGTGGCCAGGAAAAGAAATATCAAGCAGAAGTGTAGGAGTTTACCTTGGTCCAGAAAACAAACTCTAGTTTTTCCCAGAGAGAAAACAAAAGATAATTGACTATAAATGCATGGGCATTCCTGACATGTGAAAGAAAAAAAAAAACTTATAGCTATGGCAAATGCTTCAGGCTCCTTTTTTTTTTTCAGAACCGTGCTTCAGCCTCCTTTAAGTGTAGCTGAGGACTTGCTTTGCTGAAAAGGTCAGAGCAGATTGGGTCCAACTCCTCTCTGGGCTGTTTCCTCATGCATAATGAACAATCCATAAGCTTGCCATGTTTCACTCCCAGGATCTTTATAAGGTTCAGAGAGTATAATGCCTGCAGACAGATTGTAAACAGATTGATTTGTATTTCACATGAGGATAATGAACTGTTTATTCTATAGAAATAGCAAAGAAAATATAGAATATCCCAAGGGCTAATTCACCATTCAACCATTTTATGTACCTAATTCAGAGGCAAACTGGTTCCAGTAACTCTAGGTCTGGTTGGAATGTTGAAAGAAAGGGCTCAAGTCAACAACTTCTGACATTGCCTGTCCTATGGATAACCCACTACTATTATGGACTTCTGGACTATAATGGAATATTTTGCTGAAGTCACATACCTACTATATTTAAATGGCAATAGAATACCTATCTCTGACAAAATTAAACAAAAAAAGGGGGATACAAATGAAGAACTATTTTGTATCTCTATATACAAAATAGAATAGATATACAGCTAATTTCTCTTAATTCAATGAGAAGAAAGATTTATACTAATAGTGTTTGGAGAGGACAGCATGTCTGCATCTTGTACTATGAATAACCCCAACAAAGACAACAATATGCAGTGTATTAATTATTGAAACTGTCCTACTAATTGGTTTTGAAACTGTCTGACTTCTATTTGTTTCTCAGTAAAATTAATAAAATAAAAAGAAAGAAAGAAAGCAAGCAAGCAAGCAAGCAAGCAAGCAAGAAAGAAAGAAAGACCTAATTCCTTCCATAGTAACTGTACAAGACAATCACTGGGATCTCTGTGGGAGAAAGGAGACAGAATCAGATGCTTACAGTTCCTTCCATTTGATAATATACTGTCTTATTTCTTGTGGAATTGATTATATTTCTAAGTTCTTGTCTTCCACTCACCCAAGATTTTTCTTACCTGTACCACGAAGGCAGGTGGGGCTTGGCAAACAATGGGAAAGTCTGGTAGGTATGAATTGTAAATAAAATTGCTTTTATTTATTTTTAGACTGAAACTATATTTGACAAAATTCTGATTCTTCTTATTTTTCTTAAACAACATTCTTCATCTCATCAAGGTTGAAACTTATGTCTAAGTAATGTAAGAAAAAATGAAATTGAGATAGATACTTTTCATTTATTAAGGAAAGGAGTATTCCAACAAGAAACTATTTTATGGAAAGGATTCACTAGCTAAAATATTAGTGGATTGACTAATAATCATAATAATACTAGGACTATTTTTACTTTCTGCTTGATGTTTTGAAGAAAATTATTACAGAAAATATGTGGATTAACTATATAAACACAGCATAGTCATGGAATCTGAATGTTACTCATTTCCTAAACTTTACAAACTCTGATGTGAAAGACATTACAGCATTTATCACAGCATGCATTTTACTACCGGGATTTACAAACTTCTCTTATCCTTTGGCCTAACACCTCATTGACAGAAATAATTAGAGAGACCAAGTAAAATTGATGGATGCTGTTATTAGATTGAATAAAAGTACAGAGAAATGAAAGTGTAGGGGCAAAAGCAATCAGTTAAGGAAAAGAAAATTGGAGGTGAACCAGGTTCTTATGAAGACATTTTACATGGCATAATATGAAAAAGGGAATTCATTGGTATAAATCCTTACTACTTGTTCTTACTACTTGCTTTATTTTAGGAAGCAAATAAATGCTTTAAAATATAACAGCACACATGACAGATATAATTCGTGCTATTGTAGAGGATGAAATAGGTAATAAAGGATGCCTTTATAGCAATAATTACTATGATAAAGACTAATCAGACTAGCATTAAGCTGCATGAATTTTAAGGAGAAATACTTGATTAAATCAAAAGCTGAGGAAGTTCTTCACAGTGAATTCTTTTCAGAGAAAATTTGTAACACTTGGTCTTGAGTTGTACCTGACTAGGAGAAGAGAGCCATGTGACAGAGATGAGGAGACAAGAATCATTTCAATCATTAAGATTATGAATAAGAATGCACAAGAAAGTTAAAAACAAAACTCAAAAGGCACATACCTGAGAAGTAGCCTGTTTGATTAGAAGACTTGTTGATAGTTGAAAGTACAGTGCTTTGCATACATGATCAGACTGTTTGTTTGCTTGAGACAGAGTTTCACTTTGCAATGTAGGGTGACCTTGAACACACTTTATTGCCCATGCTGGTCTTGAAATCCCATGATCCTTCTGCCTCAACCTCTACAATGCTGCAATTATAGGGTTGCACCACCATTCCAGGCTCAAATGATCAGACATCTAAATGATGTTTGGTTGTTGTCATTAGCATAACCAACTGTCAATCTACCACTTAAAAGTGTGGGTTCTACAACTAAAATCTCAATTTTTTGACCTTGGACAAGTTACTTAAATTCTTTTTTTTTTGTTACTTAAATTCTTTATGTACCAACTTTATAATACAGAGATTATAGCAGTGACTACATCCTAGCACAAAGGTTATTGTGAATACTAAATACTAGCACTCTACTATGTACAAGGCACTAAGAACAGTGTCCACATTATTCAAAGTAATGAATGAATATTGGCTGCTATTATTTTACTATCATTAGTTTCATTGTTAAGTTCTAAGAGTTACATTGTAATCACATTAAGAAAGATTTGTAAATTTGTCCATAACTGACTCTCTGCCATCACGTCTATGTAAGAAGAATGAGATCCATGCTCAGAGATTTTATCACATCGTAGTGCAATAGAAACAGTTGGAAGTGAAATTCATCAAATTGATTTGGGTGCTAGGGCCAGAAAATGGGATAAGAATATAAGTCAGTGCAATATATTATATTTAAGTTCAAGAGAAGTTGTTTAATCTTCAATTTCTCAGATATCTAGGGACAGTTTATTAGAAAAATTCACTTTCAACCTGCTGCTTTTCAGACGGTTTTTGCCCTATTGAAGGATTTATCTATGCATCAATTCAGTTTCTTGAGCCTAATACTCCCTAAGTCCTGCTGCCCCATCCAAGAGTAAGTCCTCTGTACCTATGTACACATGCTGAAGCCTTATTTATACATACTGAGGCCTTATTTACTCTTGGACAAAGAAGAAGATCTGACAATCCCTCAAATGTTTCCTTCTCATACTCAAAAATAAGAAATAGGAGACAAAATTATTATGTCTTTATTTTATTATATCTTTACATGCTCAACTATTTCTTGCCAATAGCAAAAATGAAAAATGACAAGAACATGATCATGTTTTTATTGTGTCATATTAATCATTTTCTAGTCACCACAACGCAATTTCACAGTCCCTTCTGTGTGGGAAGCAGCTGAAGCTGAAGATAAATTATGTGTGGGGTTGCAGCAAGGCCAGTTGGGAAACAATAAGGGCTGCATGCCAGCCATGTGAACATGCTGCTTCAGCTCTAAGAATATGAGATGTCACAGGCCGGGATATCACGCAGGCAGATTGCTAAGTAAAAGAGTGTCTCGTGATATTGACCTGCTGAATATATAAACACCATGAAGTTGTTGAGCAGTTCCTTTCCTCCCATCTAGAGAGAGTGCTCCACCTGACTTCAGCTTTTTATACTTTGAGTCTTATCTTTATTTCTCCATCCTCTCATACTCCTCTCCACTTCTAGACCTTCACTGTATGTGGCACTTTTGGTATAACACTTTAGGTCTGAAAATATATGAACATTCTGATATTTCCTAAAAAACCCACAAAACATCTTTCCTGTGGGCTATTTAAAATATGAAATAAGATATTTATTCTACTGGAAGCTAATTATTATGTAGCAGTCAAATTAGCAATATTGTCTTACTGCATCCTCTAGACAGATCTTATTTTGATGATTTTACAATTTATATTTGCATATTTATCAAAATGTATAGCACTCAGTAAGGACTGCTTAAAGTATATAAAGATGACCTAATGATTAGTATAGTTTCACCATTAACCAAAAAATAGGACTCAGGGGGATTCCTGCAACAGTATGCAATATCCAGACTTACACCTGGTCAGAATCCATTTGTGAATATTATGGTAAACCAAATATTAAAAACATGTATCCTAGATTACAAAAAAAATATGTTATCAGTACAGAAAAATAGCATGGTAAAACAAATAATTTTCAATATACTGTACTTGGAGAAAATAATTTCTATTCATATAACTTAAAAACTGTGTTCTATTTTTTTTATTCAGGAGATATTGGTTATATTAGTATTGAAGGTACAAAATACATTCATTTTCAAATAAAAGTTAATGAATATGTAAAACAACATGATTATTTTTCTGTGTTTTAGGGAAGGGTCTACAGAGTGTTCAGGGTCCCACTACTGGATCAAACTCACAGGCACACACCACCAAGACCAGTCTCAATAGTCATCTCAGTGCACACTGGGTAAAGGGCCAGTATGGCAGGCCTAGGGTTCAAACCCCTAGACACTGCACATGATTATGGGCTCTTTAATCCACTGAGCTATTTGGGTGGCCCAAGCATGAACTATTTTGTCAATTATTTAATTTCCTAATTTTTTTAACTGAAAGTAATCTATAAAATTACATGTTTTGGGCTGGCCAGACAGCTCAGCAGATTAAAGTGCCTGCTTAGGCAGACCTAGGGATGGGGGTTTGATGTCCTGTGTGCTATGCTAGCCCCACCCCCAAAACTTGCTGAGCTGGCCATTGAGACTGGGCTTGGTGCTGTGAGCCTATAATCCCAGCACTTGGGAGGCTGAAAATAGGAGGATCACTATGAATTTTATCTGTGTAGTGAGACCCTGTACTAAACACATTTAATTTTTTTAAATTACATGTTTCCTGAATCTTTGCCATCTCAAGAATCAGAAGACAAAATGTTTCCAAGATATGAAGTACAGAGGTAAAAATTACACCCCTACCACTTACAGATGAAATAGGAGATGAAAGAGTAATAGGTCACTTAGCTTGTTGATTCTCTGGAAACAGTGATATTTAACTGTATGAAATCCTTGTGCACTTGAGGGTTAACAAAGGTCACTGTATTGGGCTGTGGTTATAGCTCAGAGGCACAGTACATGCCTGGCACATACAAGGTCCTGAGATTAATTCCTGGTACAAAAAAAAAATTCAAAAAAAGCTACAATCTTGAAAGAAAGGATTCAATTTAATATTGGTGGCAAGTTTCAAGAGACCTCTCTATGTTTTCCCTTTTGCTCAAAGCTAGATATTGATGAGTCCTTTAGATGATTGCAACACACAATCAACTGTTATTTGACAACCTCATGGAAAGTCAAGTATAATATTTAGGACGCTAACTGCTTTGAATGTATAATGAAGAAGTAAAGCAGCCAATTTGGTGACCTGAACTTCAGAGTATGTCTAAACAAGAATATGTGAATGTTTTATGAATATGGACTACTCACAGTAAATATTCAGAAAGGGGAAGATGAAGGTAATACAGGTCATACTGATACAAGGAGAAAAATTGATCTTGGGTGGGTGACCTCCAAATGACACAGGGAACCACCAAATGACATAGGGAAAAAATCATCTCCAGACCTGACCTGACTGAGTTCTTGTTCTTTAAAACTGAAGAACGAATTTTAGGAACAAAGAAAGGTTATGAGCAGAATATATTTACTGAGGGAAAGGAACCTCCTATTCAAAGGAGGGAAAGGCAGGGGTCCTGAGTGGGTTGTTCCCAAGAAGTTGTCTCTTCCAGTGACTTTTATATAGTAAAACCATGTGATGAGGTGGGTCTAAGGTGGTGGAGAAGACATGGGAAACTCGCTTAGGTGGGCATGAGGTGGGCCAAAACTTTGGTCAACCAATGAGATTACAAGCACTGATAAGCAGGTAAAATTGATTAAATCCAGGACCAAATGAGGAAACGAGTCACAAAGCAAGTTGAACGAATACAGGACAGGGTCTCTTCCTATTGGGGGTTGCGCTAGTGATTCATTGGGGCTCTTTAAGGTGATTAATACCTATTTAGTATATCAATCCCTAATGACCATACCTAGGGAAGTATGTAGCTGTGTTTCATCTTTTTGTCTTGATCTTGAGGTGTGGCCCATATGGGAGTGTCTGTCTCTCACAAGTTGCAAGGTCACCTTGTTTTCCATCTTGTCTCCTTGAGGGCCTGACCTGTCTAACTGCTTATAATATTTCTATCTAATTTAGCTGCCTGCAACAATATGAGGTTGGAAGAGTGAAAAAAGTGCAGCAAAGAACTACCTTATCAAGTGGACTTCACATAGATGAATTGTACTGAAGAAGAAAAGGGAACTCAGGAGAACACCAAAAGTACAAATGAGACAAAAAGTCAGCATGGAATTAAGGTCAAATACAAAAAATACAAATATCTTATCACCAAAGGAGTTCATGCAAAATTTAAAAAATGTGTGCTTTCTCTACTTTTCATTCCTCTATTCTACCTTTGGAATTGCCAGAAGTGAAATTAACAAGAAGAGAGAAGGGTAGATAAGTGAATCTCAAGGGCCTTCCAAATAGCTCAGCCAATTAAAGTGCTTGCAAGCAGGCACAGGGGCCAGGGTTTGATCCCAGGTCCTGCCTTGGTGGTCCCACCTCAGTGGAGTGCTGAGACAGCAATTGAGACTGGGTGTGGTGGTGCACATCTGTAATCTCAGCTCTTGTGAGGCTATAAACAGGCGAATCACCATGAGTCCAATCTAGTAGTCAGACCCTGAACACCCTGTAGACCCTTCCCTAAAATACACAGAAAAAAAAAGAAAAAGAAAAAGAAAGTCCTAAGACTGTGACCTTCCTCTTTTTCAACTTCATGCCTCTGCTTAAAGCCCCTCAAAACTTAGAGGAGGAAAAAAAAAGTCCTGAAATGTAAGGAAAGTCAGGTCATGGGAAATATACTGGGTTAGACATCTTAGTTTTGAAATTGAGACTGCTTCTGTTTATTTGCTTTGGTTTTAATTGAAGTGATGAGAATTTCTGTTACCTAAGAAATAAGAAGAAAAAAGAAAGGAAAGGAAAGGCCAGGAAATGTAAGGCAAGGCCCAGCTGGAGAGCAAATCTGGGGCAGAGGAAGCAGCTAAGCCATGGATATTTAAAGAAACAGTGGGAAGGAAAAATTAAGTTTCTTTATAAGTAATTCCAGAAGTTTCAGTTTCTCAGAGATATATCGTAAATAATTCCTATACATTCTACATTTTTGGGGGTAGACATTATTAAACTAATGAGAAATATAGGTAATTCCAAAATGTTAACTACATGGTCTGCTCGAAGAAAATTGATCCAATTTTTTGAAAATGAGTGCAAATATGTGCAAAGCTGATAACAAACATATTTTAAAATGTCACTGAAGTTGCTGCCACTGCAGTAGAACACTTAGGCAAACATTTTTATGAAGCCATGTCAGCACATTTAAAAGTTTCATTCCTTCTCAATTAAACTGTTTCAAACATTTGCATTTTCTCTAAAGACTGGGTATCTTTAGTCTATACTATGTGATTGGCTGAAAGGAAATTAATTTTGATAATGCACCATCATTTATTATTTTATTAAAATAATGACAATATTCTTGATTTGTCTACATCCAAATTTCAGGATTATATAACTTAGCTACATATTTGAGGTCTTGCAAACTAATATTCATAATTCCTTTGGAAAAACTAAAATTACTATAAGTTCAAATAAATGAGTCTTTAAGTATGAAGTAGGATAAAATGTAAATACAATATAATTTAGGAGCCATATAAAACTTTGGATTGGGCTGCTTCTCCCAACATAATAGAAGCTATTTTCACAAAGAACACCTACTAGGACCAGGTGATCCCTGCCCCATACCCCCTCACCTTCGCTAGATCTCAGCTGACCTGTGGCTGATTCTTCTACTGTTGTATAAGACAAGCAGTGCCAGGACAGTTAAGCGGTCCTATTGAGCTCTTCTCCAAACCTCCTCACCCTTGCTGGGGCTCAACTGAGTTTCAACCACTTCTTCCAACATCATAGACGTCAGGTGGCCCCAGGACAGCTATGGAGAACTGGTTAGCACTTACCCACCTCCCCCACCCACACACAACGTTAAGAGAGCCTTGAAGAACTTCAACTTTTCCTCCTCGTCATTGGATTTTTCTTGAGCTATGGCTTGACACCCTCTCTTTGTGAGGTGGAAGCCACACTGAACTGCACAGAGTGAGAACTTTGGTGAGCATACTCAAACTCCCACTGAATATTGAGAGCTTCAAAAATAACAAAGGAAAAGAGCAAAAGACAATCTCAGCCATCCAGCCCACACAAAACAAGTCCAGGCGACAAAGTCAGAGAAGAACTTGGAAGTAACACATCCATAATTTTTGAAATGATAGCAACTGAAGTAAAGAAACAACTCCTTTTTGTCATTTTGTATACAAACAAGGCCATATTACAATTAAATTAAAGCCATATTAATATTCTGAATGAGCTATGAATGGTTCAAGTCAACAACTTCTGACATTGCTAGTCATGTGGATAACCCACTACTGTTGTCGACTACTGGACTATATTGAATTACTTTGCTGAATTCATGCACCTACAATATATGAATGGCAATGGAAATACTATCTCTGACAAAAGTAAACAAAAATGGGTATATAAATGAAGGACCATTTTGTAGTGAAAAAAGTACATATATGTGTGTATATACAAAATAGTTAGAACAGATATACAGTTACTTTCTCTTAGTTCAAAGAGAAGAAAGTTTTGAACTAATAGTGTTTAGACAAGATATCATATCTGCATCTTGTACTATGAATAATGACTACAAAGACAACAATATGTAATGTATAAATTATTGTAACTGTCCTCCTAACGTCTTCTGAAACTGTCTCATTGCTAGTTCTTTCTCAATAAAATTAGTATAAAAAAGAAATAACTCCATCAGACTATGGAGAAAATCAGATCAGAAGTAATCTCTCAGGTTAAAAAAAGAGATAATAACCATAAAAAATTGGTTAAAACATGCAAATAAAATATAGAAAAAACATAGAGAAGAATATAAAAATGATGAAAACATGGAATGAACAACACAGGAAGGAATTCAAATGCATGAAACAAATTCAAACAGATATCCAGAAGATTACCAATTCAATTTCAAGTAGGCAAAACCACTTGAATGAAACGGAAGGTAGAATTTCATACCTTAGAGACAGCATGGCAGCTAGTAAATATGACAGGGAACATCTCTTAAAAATAGCAAAGAATCATGAAATAATAATTCAAAGGCTGCATGATGATGCAAATAAAAATAATATATAGTGTATAGACATGAATGAAACAGCTAGAGCCAACACAAATGACATGAATACTGCTTGCAGAAGTAGCAGCATAAAATTTTCCAAAGAGGAAAAGAATCTGTCACACAGATAAATGAGACATATAGAACTCCAGCTAGCCATTATAAAAATAAATCTTCACCCAGACACATAACAGCCACATCCCAGAAATTTTATCCCTGCAAAAGAACAAATATTTAAAGGCTTTTGCAGGGATAAAACTGATCACAAATAATGGAAAGCCCGTGTAAATCATGACAGATTTCTCAACAATGACCATCAAATCAGGAAGAGCATGGATTGAGATATTTCAGGTCCTGAAAGAAAACAACTTCCAACACAGATTGATGTACCCTGAAAAACTATGTACCGATTTTAATGGAGAGATAAGATACTTCCATGGCAAAGAGCAACTGAAGAAGTTCTTGATAACCAAACCTACAAAGAGTACTGAGAGATATTTTAGAAAGAGAAAAAAATAACTAGCACTTCAGTGATAATGGAAAAGAACCACCAAGCAGAGCAAGTGACTAAAAATCTAAAACATAGGGATACTACAGTAGGAAATAATATGACAAAGATAAGCTAATAAATATCATTTATAAGCATCAATATAAATGGTCTCAGTTCACCAATCAAAAGAATCAGACTTGCAGAGGGGATCAAGATACAAAATCTCATAAAATGCTGCATACAAGAAACATGTTTAATGCATAAAGAAATTAGTACACTGAGAGTCAAAGGTTGGAAAACAATACTCCATGTGACAGGAACCCAGATAAAAGCAGGGGTAACTATTCTTGTTGTTGACAATATCAATATCAAACCAAGAATGATTAAAACAGATAAAGAAAGTTACCACACACTTGTTAGTGGAAAACTGCAAGAGGAAGAAATAGCAAATATATATATATATATATATATATATATATATATATAGTGTAGGAGCACCCTATAGTAGAAGATTTTTTTTTGTCGAACTGAGGATTGAACTCAGGCCCTTACACTTGCCATGCAAGTGCTTATTCTGCTGAGCTACCTCCCCAGCCCCAAGAAGACAAAGTTTAACAGAAAAGAAAAGTCAAGTGATCAATAACACAATTATACTAAGGTATTTTAACAGTCCACTGACAAAAAGACATAGATCAACTAAACAAAAAATCAAGAATGGAATAACAGAACTAACCCAAACTTATGAAGAAATAGATTTAGTAGAATGTTAGAGTATTCCGCTTAACAGCATCAGGATACACATTCTTCTCAGCTGCACGTAAGACAATATCCAAAATAAATCATATACTAACATATAAAGCACATGTCAATAAATGCAAACAAAACAAAATTATCACATGCATATTATTTGACCATAGTGCAATGAAGATGGAAATTCTTGCCAAAAAAATCAAAAGCTCCAGAAACATATTGAAGCTAAATAACACCCTCCTGAACAATCAATGGATCATATATAAAATTTAAAAAGAAATTCAATAATAGTTACAATCAAACAAAAATGTAGATACAGAATACGGAACCTGTGGGATGCAATGAAACCTGTGTTCAGAAAGAAATTTATAGCAGTAAATTCCAATATCAGGAAAATATAATAAGCCCAAATAGAGAATCTTATGCTACACCTCAAGTTCTAGAAAAAGATCAAGTCAAGTCTCAAGTTCAAAGACAGAAGGAAATTATAATGCTCAGAGAAGAAATGAATGCAACACAGATGAAAAAAATAGAAAAAATTGACGAATGAAAGAGGTGGTTCTTTGAAAGAATAAATAAAATTGATAACCCTCTAGCAAATCTTTTTTTTTTTTTTTTTTTTTTTTTTTTGGCAGAACCGGTGATTGAACTCAGATCCTTGCATTTGTCAGTCAAGGGCTTATCCTACTGCGCCATCTCCCCGGCCCCTTCTCTAGCAAATCTTATCAAACAAAGGAAAGTAAGGATTCAAATTCATGTGATGAAGAAAGAAAATGGAACTCACTACAGACAATACAGAAATTCAGAAGATCATCACTTCTCATTTCCAAAGTCTTTACTTTCTCAGGATGGAAAAAGAAGAAATGGACAAATTGCTAGATATGAATGAACTACAAAAGCTGACTGAAAAAGACATAAAAATTCTGAATAACCCAATATCAGTGAATGAAATTCAGAATAATTCTTGGTAATAAAAAAATCTACCAAGAAAGAAAAGCCCTGGTCCTGAAGGATTCAAGGCTGAATTCTTCAAGAAGTTTAGAGTAGATTTAATGCCAACTCTCTTACAATTCTTCAATGAAACTGAAAGGGAAGCAGTTGTTCAAAACTAATTCCTGGAGGCGAGTATTACTCTAAAACCAGAGTCAGAGAAAGGCTCAAACAAACATACAAACAAACGAAAGAAAAGAAAGAAAAAAGTAAAGAAAAGAAAGCTAATGACCAATCTCCCTAATGAACATAGATGCAGAAATCCTCAATAAAATACCAGCCAACACAATGCAGCAAATCAAGAAGATTATACATCACAACCAAGTGGATTGTAATATACCATATCAACAAATACAAAGACAAATTCACAGGATAATCTCAACTGACATAGAAAAATCTCTTGGCAGCTCCGAGACTCAATCATGGTAAAAACAAACAAACAAACAAACAAACAAAAGACAAACAAACAAACCAGCAAGTTTGCACAGGGGAACTTTACCTCAACCTGATAAAAGCCATGTATGACAAACTAACAGTCAACATCATGCTAAATGAGTAAAAATTGAAAGCTTTCACTTTAAATTCTGGAACAAGACAGGATGCCCACCGTCACTACTGGTGTTCAGTCTAGTTCTGGAAACATTAACCAGAGGAATTAGACAAGAGACAAATAGCACAAATGAGAATTAGAAAGGAAAAAGTGAGGTTATCATTATTTGAAGATGCTGTGCTGCTGTACATAGAAGATGCCCAAAAGCCCAGCAAAACTCTTGTAAATTTAACAAACAAATTCAGTAACATAGCAGCACACAAAGTCAACACTCAAAAATTAATAACATTTCTATACGCATATAATGAACATACCAAGGGAGAAATTAGGAAAACAAGGCCTTTCAAAATAACACTCCCAAAATGCAAATATTTATGAATGTCTTACAGGAAGTAGAATATTTATATAGTGAAAATTATAGTACTCTGTAAAAAGACATCAAAGAGAATTTCAGAAATTGAAAATATATTACTTGCTCCTGGATAGAAAGAACCAACTTTGTGAAAATGACCATACTTCCCAAATTGTTGTACTGATTCAGTGCAATTCTGGTCAAAATGTCACTAGTGTACCTCAAAAATCTATGGAAAACACTCTCAACATTCTTCTGGAACCAGAAGCAACATAGATTAGCAAAAATAATCCTGATCAACAAAGAAAAAGACATCGCAAACCCTAACTTAAAATTATACTACAAAACTATTGTGATAAAAATCTGTATTGTACTATAAGCAAAATAGATTTGAGGATCAGTGGAACAGATAAGAAGATACAGAGACAACAAGAAAAACACTTAGCACCTTATCTTTCACAAAGGGGCCAAACATGTCCCCTAGAATCAAGATAGCCTCTTCAATAACTGGTGCTGAAAAACTGGCTTTCCATATCCCAAGTACTAAAATCAGACCCATGCCTATAACCATGAAAAAACTACAGTAAAACGCGACCAGAGATTTACATATTAAAACTGAAACATCAAAACTTCTGGAGAAGAAAGTAGGTTGAAATCTTAAAGACACGTGAACTCTCTACATAGGTAGAGAATTTATGAACAAAAAATAAACTACATGGGAAATACTTCAAAGAATCAGCAACAAGAATCTCATCTTTTTAAAAAAAACTTCTGCAGATCAACAAAAATCACCAACAGAGTAAAAAAATACCTCTCAAATTGGGTTAAACTTATGGATGACTGTCCCTCAGACATAGGACTTCTATTTAGAACACATAAAGTATCAAAAAATATCAGGCTTCCGAATTTCAATGACCCAATCCAAAAATGGACATCCGAGATGAATATATACTTCAAAAATGAACAAATACAAATGATAAATAAATATTTGAAAGAATGTTCAACATCATTGATCATTCAAGAGATGAAAATTGAATCAATGTTAAGATTCCAACTTTACCCCAGAAACAATGGCTATCATTAAGATGTTTTTTAAAAATCACAAATGCTTGAGAGGCTGTGGGGCAAAAGGAACAGTTCTCCACTTTTGGTGAGAGTGCACACTGGTATAACCACTAGGGAAATCAGTGCAAAGAGTCCTCAGAAAGCTGGGACTGGATGTCACATTCAGGCCAGCTATTATCTTCACAGCTATTTTTCCAAAATGACTGAAAATATCATACTACATATATGCACCTATGTTTATAGCAGCACGATTTATCATAGCCAAACCTTGGACACAACCTAAATAAGCATCAACTGAAGACTGGAAACCAAAGATCAAGAGATGTGATATTTTTACACAATGGAGTATTACTCAGCTATCAAAAAGATAAACTTGAGGATTTTATAGGTAAATGTATGCAACTAGAGACTGTATTTTAAGTGAAATAAATCAGATCTGTATGTGGAAATATCATACTAACTTGTAGTGTGAGAATCTGAAAAAGATAATAAAATCTGAAATGTACAATTGATGCTATGAAAGGAAACTAATGTGTTCAATGGAACAAAAAAAAATTGGAATGAGGAAATGACAAAGAAAAGAAGAGAAAAAGTTATATTTATGTGTAGATGCATAATAATTTGGATAATTCTTTGCTGATTTTTGTTGGACTATTGAAAGAAGTTAATCCTTATGTTATTTATTTTTCTATTCAATATATTTGGTACAGAGTATCACTATGCAGTTCAGACTCATAGTGACCCTCATTTGTTCAGCCTCCCCAGCAGTAGGATTACAGGCATGAGCCATCACACCCGGACTCAGTGGCCAGCTTAGCGTTCCCATTGGTGGGGCCAGCACAGCATATGGTGCCTCCCTGTCTCCCTGTGTTTGCTTAAACAGTTGCTTAGTTCACTAAGCTATCTCACTGACCCTGGAATAATTAATCCTCAAAAATTTTTATTTATTTTTCTTTCATTTTAAATTTCTTAAAACTTTTTATGAACAAATTTTACAGGGTTATAGCTGTTAACCTAAGCAACTAATTTTAAGATGACATTTTGCAATACAGCAACCATTATCAAAGTCCTAGCAGTTTGTTGAATAAAATATTGAATCATTTCTTTTTCTTTCTTTCTTAATACTATTTTGTAGTCTTCAAATAAAACACTTTGGAATGACTCTGTCCCGTGGTGTATCTAAGAAATACAGGAATATGTCAAAATAAGCAAAGAAAAAGATGAAAAAACATACCAGGTTTTTAAAAACCTAAACATATTAGGTTTTTAATACACTAATTATTGTATCATACATTGCATTACTTAATGTTCCTTATACAAAGATTCATTTATTGATAAGGGTGAATGAGATTAGATTTATCACCTTTCTATTTCACTAAATCCAGTTAAATATCACTAATTTACTTATCATTATTATTAAATATATCTGAAAAAATTAATACATTTCATAGTATTATTTCCATATATTGATATATGATGCATGATCTTGTATCAAATTTCTCAAGAACTAAGTAATCACCTTGAACTAAAATAAACCCAAATTGATCAAAGACTGAGATATAAAAACAGACATTGAAATTGTTGGAAGACAAAATAGGGAAAATATGTGAAGATATAGGTATCAGCAAGGAGTTCCTGAACAGAAGTTCAACAACAAAATATAGTAATAATAGTCTACTAATTGCACTATATTAAAGTACAAAACTCATGCATGGCAAATGAATGAATCAAAAGAGTGAAGAGGTGACACACAGAATGAGAAAACAATTTTTCCAGCTACATTTTTTATGGAGGAATAGTATCTAGAATACATAATAAAGAAATCTCAAATATTAGAACACCCCCAAAAGAAAGACCCAATTTAAAAAGTGAACAAATTAAATGAATAGATGGTTCTCAAAGCAGACATACAAATGGTGAGTGCAAGAAAAAAAATGTTTAAGAATTTTACCCACAAAGAAACACAGATAAAAATAACAGGTTCCTTGAGGAATGCTTTTCTTGGTTGTGTTCACTGGTGACCCTGTAATTACCAAAAGAGGCCTTTCACTCTGAATAACAGTATAATGTTTCAGGTCATGTTTCATTGGGCTCTATTTCAAATATATGCTTCATTGACCCAAATCCTATCCATAGTATTAAAGAAACTTCACAATGTATTAAATAACCTGAACATCAAAATTAAAAAGAAATGGGGCTGGGGAGAGAGCTCAGTACAATAAGTGCTTGCCTGGCAAGCACAAGAGCCTGAGTTCAATCCCCAGTTCTGCAAAAAAATTGAAAAGAAAAGAAAGTAATTGTCAAAAGAGTGTGTAAATTTTCTGTGCTCAATTTCAGTCCACTGTTCATCTGACTGTATTGATTTTGCTAAAAAGCATGACTACCATCACTGACATGATGAAAATTTAAATTATACACTTGATTTTTGGCATATTTTCAGAAAATGGAACACTAAAATTCCACATTTGTATCTGCTTTGAATTTGTCTTAATATCTATCCAGAGCATAACTACTTGGTGTCTGGTTGGATTCATCTCTTCTTTCCGTTTGTGGTGGCCACCTAGCAAGAGGGAGATTTCTTTCAGTGCTTATCCTACTTCAGAATACAAATAACTGCCTCACAACAAAAAGCTATGTAACTTCTCCACCTACTTTCCTTCAAGGTTTCATTGTTTTCCTTGTTCTATGGAAAATAATACACTCAGAAAATAAGAGTCTTAGCAGCTTATCAACAACATGTGGGTGTGAAGCAAGAAGTTGTGACAATATTAACAATATTCTGATTAGTCATATGTTTCCAAAGAGTAATGTAGTATAAAAGGAATGAACTTTGTAAATATCTTATTTTCCAACATCTTTATAAAGCAAAATGAATTCTTTTATTTGCTAATATTAAACAGTAAATCTTCCATCCAAGTACTAACCAGGCCCCACCCTGCTTAGCTTCAGAACTCAGAGGAGATGGGGTGCATTCAGGGTGGCAAGGCCATAGCCTAATCAGCAAATCTCATTGTTCACCATTAACACAGTTATAACCTGGACATTCTTTATGTTTATTTTGGATCATGTTGCTTATAAGAAGTAAATACTAGAACTTGTTCATATAGCATTTATTTATTTTGATTTTGTTGTCTAGATTGAGGTTTCCTTGACTGTGGAAAGTTGTAGTGATGTTTTTACACTTATAAGTGAGAATGGCCTTTTACACTTAAAATTGTGAGAGTGACAGTGAGCTTTTTAACACATAAAACTACTAAGTCAACAGTGGCTTTTTTGCACATATGTTACAGTCTACTGTTTAAAGTAATTTGAAACAGTATCAGGATCTCATTGAATCATTGTTCAAAACTGCTGTAGTAACAGCTTTTCCTGGTCAGCTCTTGACACTGAGAGCACTGTCAACCAGGGCCAGTTCACACTGCCAGCCTAGGAATGCTGCTTTTAAAACTTGAATACTGACACTTACACTCAATGCAAAATGTAATATTCTAATAGAAGTATTCCCTGGTCCTTAACAACTGCCATTTTATTCTTCTAGTATATAAAATATGCCTAAAGTACTGGAATTGAACAAAACATCTGTAGGCAGTTGATAAAATCAATAATCGAGTCCTTAGAAATGAAGCAATTTGGGCATGGTTGCATTTACAGTTATCTTTTCATATTTGCAGGAGGACACAAAAAGATCACAAGTTGGAGTTCAGCTTGGCCAATTTAGAGACCTTGTCTCAATTTAAAGCAAAAAAGAGCTATATGTGTAGCTCAGTGAGAGACTGCTTATTTAACATGTGTGAAGACCTGGTTCTATCTCTAGTACTATATGCAAAAAAGCATGCTGAACATAGATCATGGAAAAATGTTCATGAAATGTAAAAATCCAATTTGATAAACAAATATACAAATGGTAGAATATGTACAGTGTGTTATCCTTTGTAATTTTACTTAGTGTTCACTTTTTATGGATGTACAAAACAAACGTGAGCATCTGTAGTTATTTGCCACAAGTTTCAGCCCTCACACGTAGCTTTCTGCAATATCAACAACTTCAGTGCAATGGAATAGTGTTACAATTGATGAGTGTCCCCTGATACATCATTATCATCTTAAGTCCATGGTTTACTTCAGGATTCGTTTTTGGAGTTTGAAATTCTATGAATGTGACAAATGTAAAATGCTCTGTATCTAACAGAGGAACTAAAAGAGATACTGTATTTTACTGTCTTAAAAGTTCTCCATGCTCTTCTTATTCAGACTTTTCTCTCTTCTACCTCCTACAAATCACTGTTCCTTTTACTTTTACTTTATGGTTTTTCCATTTCCAGAATGTCATATAACATACAAAAAACCTGTATCATTTTCAGGTTGCCTTTGCTTACTTTTAAGTTATAAATTTTTATGCTTTCTGCACATCTTCCAATTGCTAAAGTGCTAATTTAATTAATTAGCACAGAATATTAGTGCTAAATATATTCTAAATAGCACAGAATTTTTCTCCGTGATCTGAATTTACAAACTTTTTTAAAAGACCCAGTCACCAATGGAAGGATGCTTTAGTGGCTTGTAAGTTGTGGCAAGTATGGAAAATGGTGGTAGAAACATCTGTGTGCAGGATATTTTGTGGGCATGAATTGTTATTCCTTTGGGGTAAAGACTAAGCAGAATGACTGCTGGATCAGATTTATAGGAAGAATGTGGTTATCTTTTTGGAAAAATGCTGCTATATTCTCTTCTGAAATAGCTGTTGGAACTTTTTAGCATTTGTTCTAGCAATGGCTGAGATCTCCTGTTGCTTCATGTTCTCACCAGCAACTGGTGTTGTCTCTGTTCTAGATTTTAGTGTTAACTTACTATTTCAGTTTAAATTTCTCTGGTGTTATTTGGAGTGGAACATCTTTTCATGTGACCATCTGCTTTCTGGTTATTTTTCGTGTGCGTGTGTGTGTGTGTGTGTCTGTGTGTGTGTGTATGTGTGTGTGTGTGTGTGTGTGTGTGTGTGAAATACACCTTCAGATCTTTCAATCATTTAATTGTTACTTTTTGTGGTTGAATTTTAAGAGTTATTGTTTATTTAGGAAAACAATTCCTGTATTTATAAAGTATATTTATTATTCACTGGTATTTTCTTCTGGTCTGTGACTTGTTGTTAGTATTCTTGATAGTGGCTTTGACAGAACCGAAATTTTTATTCAGTTATTTTTTTATGTATTTGGTACGGAGTTCACTATGCAGATAGGATGAGTAGTGATTCTCTTTGTTTTCAGCCTCCCCAGTGTTGCGATTACAGGTGTGTGCCACCACACCAGGACTCAGTCGCTGGCTCAGAACTCTAAAGGGTGGGGCCGGTGTGGCATGCGGTACTAGGGATGGAACCCCAGTCCCTGTGCTTGCCTAAGCATGTGCTTATTCTGTTGAGCTATCTCACCATGGCTAGAAAGTTTTAATTTTAATGAAGTCCAACTTATCAGATCTTTTCTTCGTGGATTCTGCCTTTGATTCTGTATGACTGCCAAACTCAAGGGCACCTAGATTTTCTCCTCTCTCAAATTTTCCTACCAAGAGATAAAGCATCTTCACAAGCTGGGCCAGGCTTATTGTCTATTATGGAAATATCTTTCACTTTTGGGGGCCAGTGAGTGTTCCTCTGTTCTACTTAAGCAGTGTATGCCAGTGGTCCTCAGGCATGCTGCCAGGAGTCATCATCTCAGACTCAATGGAATAGGGCTTAGGGTCTGTTTGCTGTGGTACAAGAAGGTGGCACACAAGACAGTTGCCTTGTGTCAGCTTTAGGTGTCCTGATTTCCAAAAAGGCAGTCAGAACTATTAGGAGAACTAGTTTGGCTTTACATTTTCTTTGTGTACATAAAGCATTTTCCACCAGTTCCTGACTGCAGGATGTTTACATTGATGACTCTTACAGCAAATTGCAAGGGGTGCAAGGGTCCTCCCCTGGGGTGGGTAAATGATGCATCGTGTCTGGCCCCTCAATAGTAAGTACTGCTCTCCTTGCTAGTTATCTGCTAAAAGTTGTATAGTTTTTAAATTGACATAGGGGGCCAGGGAGATGGCTCAGTAGAATAAGCGCTTGCCTGGCAAGAGTAAGGGCCTGAGTTCAATCCCTGGTTCCGCAAAATAAATAAATAAATAAATAAATAAATAAATAAATAAATAAATTGACATTTAGGTCTGTGCTTCACTGTAAGTTTGTATTATTTGAAATGAAAAATCTGCATATTAATATATGCAAAATGATGTATGCCAAGTGATACACAAACTAGAGTGAAACTAAGGACAGGGAGAGTGACTTTTCTATGTATATATTCTGGTAGTGCTTGAAATTTTTATTATGACTATAATTGTTATAATATTCCAATAAGCCAAAATGTAAAAGGCAAACCACTACTTCCGAACTCACTTATGTAAGCACAGGAGATCCATCTTAAGAATTCACATGGCCTGTTATCTGCACTGGTTGAAAAAGCATATCAATACAGATCAACCATTCCCATTGAAACTTTATTTAGAAAATGTGAGAAGTCCAGTTTTGGTTTTGAAATGGATCCATACTGAATTTTCAGTTCTTCAAGTTGGGCCTAAATAATTAGGAACTAATAACAGTTAAATAATAAAACAGTGGTTAATACAACTGGCAAAGAAAACGTTAATGTTTTTCAAAATTTAGAAGTATTCCCAAAATGAAATATCTACACTTAAATTCGCAAGCATTTTACTTGAAGGTTTAAATGCCTATGAAACCCTCCTAAACTCCACAGTTTACCTGTAGGTAAGCGTATTCAAAATCCATAACAAGGTGACTCTTACAATGATTTTGAATCAGAAAAAAAAATCCTTTAAACACTATTCTTCAACCAAATAGTGTTCATCTGTTGGCCAAGTATGACTACTGAGTGTAATGGCTGGTGAGAGCAATTCTGCATTTAATTCTTACTATAAAGAAATGATGAATGCAGAAGATGTGCCTTGGTTGAGGTCATCCTCTGACTTTCTGCCCTTGCATATAACATAAGAAATCACTCGGCTCAAACTGATGAATGATAACAGGGTTCCTTTCTACACCATATCTCATTAAATAGAGTTTGCTTTTTGATGTTCCTAAATGAAGGGAGAAAGAGAGAAGAAAAAGTACCTAGATTGTTGAAATTGCTTTCAGGCTTTTTTTTTCTTATTTTTCAAAATTTGATTTGCATTTTTTCCCAAGGATAGTGTGCTGATTTCCAAATAACCCCTACATAGAAATTTTTAGCCAGGTGCATTTGCAACAGTGAGTTAGTTTCTTATTATTGAGATTTGTCATCAACTATGGGGAAGAAAAAAGCTATGTTTGGATAGTTTAATCTATTTTTGAGGCAATATGGAATAATTAATTTGGTTTTATAAAAAAAGATTGTTCTGGTTTACAAAATAAAACTTTCAACATCTATTAGCAAAATATGATCAAATTAGCAGCACTTCCATGCAGTGCGTAGGCTTTCATTTTCAACTGATCTCATTTATTCTTATTAAGAAGTAGGAAATAATTAGATTTTCTGAGAAAATGCAGTAAAATCATTTCAATCTGTTTTGCCTTTAGTTATGTGATTCTGTCGAAACTTTTTTGGATAAAAATATTTAACAGCTTACTTAAAGTAACTACCTGTTACCATTCTTTCATATATCTCACCATTGGCTCCATTAATGTATTTAAGGAGACGTGCTGAGATCAATTGTATTTGACTTAGGGTGGTATAGTCCTGCCACATTGACCAAAACATCTAAATACGTTCAATTCGATCAGAGTTCCTTTATTTCAGATCCTGTGAGATAAGTTTGTATAGTTTATAAAGTATTCTTTCTTTAACATACAGAATATGAATGTAGTTTTTTTTGGTGGAACCGGGGATTGAACACTCAAGCCCTTGCTCTTGCCAGGGATGTACTTATTCCACTGAGCCACCTCCCCAGTCCCTGAAGGTGCTTAAGAAAATTTGCAGAACATATCTCAAGTACATTTCTCTTCAGACCATTACTTTCATCTTCTATTTTATTTCATTTATTTTATCTTTTTGAGACAGGGTCTTACTATGCAATTAAGCCTGGCCTTCAGCTCACTTGTAGCCTGGGTTGACCTTGAACACACAGAAATCTTCCTGCCTTAGTCTTCCAAGTGCGGGGATCACAGACATTTGCCACCACACTCAGCACTTTAATTCTTATAGTTCCCAGCATTGATTACAGGTAATATTGAGACGCCAGACACCTAACTTAGTCAGTAATCCAATCATCCTATGTCATTTAGATGTTGGTACCTCTGTTATGGCTTATATTTAGATGTTTTCCCTCAAAACCTCATGCACTCATAGGTGAGACTTTGGGGAAATGGCTGGCTCATGGGTCTGTGATACTGGATTATGGGCATATGATACTGTATTTTTGCACTGCTGAGTTTATATTATACCTGGGTGTGATGCTGAGAGAAGTAGCCTGCTGGGAAAAGGTAGGACAGAGGGTTCATGGCCTTAAGGTTTTACATATTCAGTACATTGCTTCTCCCTTGATGGTGCCTTACCTCTCTGCCAGGCTGCCCCACGTTGCAGCAACCAACTATGACCTGAAGCCTCTGTGTGTAAAATGCTGATTGACTTAAAAAGCTGTAAAGTGAATGTTAATAGGTAGCTTAAAGTAATACTCAAAACACAGTCAAAGTTTTGTGTAATTCAGACTTAAAGTTTTGCTTCACTTTTTCTTTGTATTCTTTTCATTCTTAATAAATCATTATCAGTCTGCTCCTGCAAAATCATCTTCAATGGTGAGCCTTGTGATGCCCTCTGACTTCCCCTACTGCTACAGCTTCCTGTTGTTCCATGATTCATTTCCTCAAGAAGATGACTTTTTCAGCAGATATTGCAAAGCTCATCTCTATGGAGCTTGGATTTTCTGAAATACATAGAGATTAAAAGAGGAATTGCAGTTGAGAAACACTAGTTTCGATGTGTTTTGTGCTGAAGTGTTTCCATAAAGCCTTCAAAAGGCTACTTTTGTCCAAGAAATAAAAATGAACTATTCTCTTCTAATATTTTCCAATTTATTCCTTTCAATAATGGTGTTATTGTTGTTACCTGCTTTATAAATCACATGTCTAGGAAGCAATTAAGCCAAGATTTTTTTTGAGGTACTGGGGATAGAGCTCAGGACCCTGCACTTGCTAGGCAAGCACTTATTCTACTGAATTATCTCCCCAGCCCCTGAAGTCAAGATATAATTCTAGCTTTTTTTCTCTCAACAAAATCCTTCTTCCATATTTTTCTCTTCAAATTGAGATATCATACCATTTCCTTAAAATTCATAATGTATTACAGGTGATTGAGGTCAGAAGAACTTGAGCCTAAAGTAGGCAACTTAGAGATAGATTAAGAGCCTGTCCTAGGAAGTAGGAAGAACATATTCAAATGGGAATGGGAACAATGGAAGAAGGAGAGGAAGGGAAGGAAAGCAAAAAGAATAAAAAGAGTGGAAGAAAAAAGTGAACAGGCCAGCCAAATAGCTCAGTGGATTAAAGTGCCTGCAAGCAGGCTTGGGGCTGAGGTTCGATCCCAAGGCCTGATGTGCTAGTACCCGCCCCTGCCCCCGGGGCATGCTGAGATGGCAATTGAGGCTGGGCGTGGTGGTGCGCTCTTGGGAGGCTGTAAGAAGGTGGATCACTATGAATCTGATCCAGTAGTGAGACCCTGAGTACCCTGTAGACCCTTCCTAAAATAAAAAAAGAAATAAAAGAAAGGTAAAAAGACAACTTTTGTAAATAAGGAAAGGAAAAGGAATTGAAGGAAGAAGATGGGAATACAGGAAAAAAGAATTGAGATATACTATGTACAGGTACAAATTCCATTTTGTGAATGCAATTAATATGCATATGCATCAATTTTTTTTTTTTTTGAACCAGGGATTGAACTCAGGCCATTGTGCTTGCCAGGAAAGCTTTTATTCTACTGAGCCATTTCCCCAGCTCCTCATCAAATGTTCATCAGTCAAATTAATTGAAGAATTTTTTTTTGTTTATTTTATTTATTTATTTTTTATTTTTTTTTGGTGGAACTGGGAACTCAGGCCCTTGAACTTGCCAGACAAGTGCTTATTCTACCGAGCTATCTCCCCAGCCCCTAAGAAAAATTTTTAAAAAATTTTACAGGGCTGGGGATGTAGTTCAGTGAAAAGACCCTGGGTTTATTCTGAAGTGCAACAAATAACAAAATAGGCCATAATTTATTACCTATATGTCTTTTATTCATAAAGATTTTGATGTTTTTAGTTGAAAATCTATTTCATTTTACTATGGAATTGATATAATAGAGGTTAAATCAAACAATATTTTGTCTAGTAATGCAATTGAAATATTTTTCCTGAAAATGGCTACCTGTTTGACTAATAAGTCCTTTCATCACTTGAAATGAAAGAAAAGACATAAAAAAAGTAAAAGTAATAAAAGAAAAGAAATAAAAGAAAACTAAAAAGTATTTGATGAGGCTAAGAGGAGGTCACAGTTTTCAATCCCTGCTGGGTTTAGACACACCACATCTCAAAATAAAGCATTAAAAAAAGCCTTTTGCATGATGGGTATAGTAGTTATTCCACAGAAATATTGGTGAGGATTAAATGTGATTATATATAACTTTCTTAGAACAATGTGACATATAACTGTAGAATTAAAATGTTATTGAAAATAAATAAAATACAGTGGTTTTAAAAAGACTTACTTGCTTGAAGCCTGGATTTCTTTTTCTTTCTTTCTTCTTTCTTTCTTTCTTTCTTTCTTTCTTTCTTTCTTTCTTTCTTTCTTTCTTTCTTTCTTTCTTCTCTCTCTCTCTCTTCTTTCTTACTTTCTCTTTTGCCCATATTCCTTCCTTCCTTCCTTCCTTCCTTCCTTCCTTCCTTCCTTCCTTCCTTCCCTCCCTTCTTCTTCCTTCCTTCTCTGTGTGGTTCTGGAGAATTCAACCACCGAACTACATTCCCAGAACTTTTAATGCTTTATTTTGAGATGTGGTGTGTCTAAACCCAGCAGGGATTGAAAACTGTGACCTCCTCTCATCCTCATCAAATGCTGGACTTACAGATTTTTATCACTCTCTGGAAGCCTGGGTTTCTTAACCAAGCAGATTGCTTATTTGTCTTCCATTAGGTTTTATCTGACATTTTTACAAAATATTCATATATGAGTCAGAATGTTATAAAAAGAGAAGATTAAGTTAGTCAGAAAGATAGCTCTCTCATAATCAAGTCTGATCCTAAATTAACTATTGGCAATTACACAGCATTACATTCCAGGTTGTTGAACTAAAGATGGTCTTCTTTGCAACCTGGCAGATGCTCAAGAGTACATTTTAATTTTCAATGTGGATCTTACTAATTGAAGAGATCTGGCTTAGAGTACCAGCTTGTGTCCACTCAACTTCAGTTCTTCAAAAAACCTTCCTTTCTATAAATAGTTTTATGTGATAACTGTATGTTTGGATTTCTATGGTATTACACATTCTAAAGATATTTATATTGTAATTTTGAAAATGTGTTTTCAAAATTATAGAATGCCATCATTAAGAAAATGTTGCTAACTTTATGAGCTCAACTGAATAGCTAATATTAACAAAAGCCACTAGATTGATCTTGTTTCTTTGGAATATGCACTCATATGAGGCAAAAATCAGTGTAAAATTGTCTTTAGTTATTGCTTTTTTTGAGACAGGATCTCACTGTCTAGCTCAAGCTGGCATAGAACTCACTATAAATCCCAGGATATACTGTCATTTAGTGCAGAGTTTTTAGTATAGTAATCATTATAGCAGAATTCAGGTCAAGACATACAATAAGAATCATTTTAACTGCTGTGTACATACCAGGTAGCTAAATGTTAAAAGAAAATCTATGGGCTGGATGCAGTGATCAACATTTGTAATTCCAGAAATCTGGAATAATAGAACCAGGGTATTTAACCCACATAGACTGGCTCCAGTAACTACACTCTTAGTTGTTATCCATACGATACCACTTTTTATTATTTAGCAGGAAGTAAGCACATCCGAATTGTTTTATGCCATGATTTACATCTCATTCTGAGTAACACTTTCTAGTTGACATCACAATTCATTATTCAATATTAATTGGTTTTAAAATAATAAATGTTTTTGGTTTTCACTCTGAAAAAACCTCCAGAAACACCACTGACTGTTGTATACCTACAAGTCTCAAACTTAACTTCTATTCTAATTTTGATCAGCAATCTGCCTGTTATAGCCTAAAACAATATTTGTTCAATGCAAATATATATTTTGAGATTAAAGTAATCTGTCATCTTTATCTAAAAGTTACCTGCAAAGAGTGCCTTTTACCAGGAGAAAACTAGTCTCTTGTTCATGTGTCTTAGCTCAAAGGAATTTTAAACAGACAGCTGAAAATTGTAACAAGCAAGGCAAAATATTAGTAACTCATAGTTTTTGCCTTCAACTTCAAGTTGAGATTTTATTTACAAAGTATATTTTAGATAACATAAGTGTATACATAAATTGATATGACAATTTTCTCAGAAAATGTCCCACTATATTCTGTAATCCTTGATCAAGCCCTATTCACTTTGACCTTGAAATAAAAAATCTTGGTCTATCTTTCACTGGAAACTAGGGTAATATTTGTCTAAGTGTTTTCTGTGGGATAGTGATGATTCTTAAGAATATAGAAATGTTTTGAGAAACTTGGTTAACAAAATTAGGTTCACATATCATATTGCAAGATGTTTTAGTGCCTTTACATACTAATATACATCTTGAATCTCTAAGAAAAGAAACACAATGGACTGTATATCTGCATATCCACCAAGTTTCATATGCAGAAATCTAATCACCAAAGTAAAGAGATTAAGAGGTGCATCTCTTTTTTTTTAAATTTTATTTATTTATTTGTGTGTGTGTGTGTGTGTGTGTGTGTGTGTGTGTGTGTGTGTGGCCAGCTCAGCCCACCAGGGGGCGGGGCTGGCTGACATGTGGTGCTGGGGGATTGAACCGTGGTCCCTGTATTTGCTAAGCTTGTTCTAAGTAGGTGCTTTAGACCACTGAGCCATCTCACCAGCCCCGGGGTGCATCTCTTGGGAATGATTAGGTCAGAAGGGCTATTGTACTCATGTATAAGATTAGTGTCTGCACAGAATAGGCCCCAGGGTCCTTATACACCCTTTCTTTCACTTGAAGTCATAGATTGAAGGACACATCTAGGATGCAATATGAATCCTCAGCAAACACCAAAGCTAATACTTTAATCTTGAATTTCCACTCTTCAGAGCTGCCCATATTGCATTTCTGTACAAATTACCTCGTTTACGTTAGTTTATTGAAGCAGCCAAAATACACTGACCTAGAGGATTGATATTTCAGTAGTATATATCTAAAGATGTGGAAATAGTTTTGGATCAGGGTAGAGGTTACAAGAATTAGAGGTGCAGGCTAGAAATGCCTACA
>NW_004524982.1:307724-310232 GCF_000260255.1 Octodon degus | reverse complement strand
AGAGAGAGAGAGAGAGAGATACAGACAGACAGACAGACAGACAGACAGACAGACAGACAGACAGATAGATTGAGGGTAACAGGCTAGTTTGATAAGGTCTCAGATAGAACTTAGAGATAGTCTGTCCTTGTTATACAGTAATAAATAACTTGGCCAAGTTGTGTCATATTTTGTGGAGTGTCTAACTTCTGCCTGGAGAAATAGAATATATAATGGAAGAAATAACCCAGCATGTGGTGGTTGCAGCAATGGCTTATCTTGACTCCTGATAGTAAAATATAATGAGAAATGATATAAAAGTGGTGTTTATTCACATGGACAACAGTGGAGTAAGGAAACTGTTGTTCTGTAAAATTGAGAAAACATAGAAGATCACCAAGGCTGTGGTCGAGAAAATATATGAGAAGATTAGTATAGATGGAATAAAGCCTGATGCTATTCACTAAGTTAATGAAAGAATCATTTCCAATGCATTTTCAGATCTTCCACGTCACCTGTCACTAGCCCAGAATGTCATCCCTTGGGAGCAGAATGATGTAATAGCTTTACTCACCACATTCTGTGTAATAGTTGTTGGCTCCCCTGGGTGTGGTGTGTATGCTCCCAGGTGTAGCGTGTGCTACGTTCAAGACAGCATTTACAAGAAACCTCGGGGCCATCTATATGACCTACCTCTGCTGGTGCAAGGAACACCACCAGGTCTTGCTGGTCAACTCAGGGAGCCTTTACTATGAATTTCCTCTGTATCTAAGGGATTGGAAGCACCTGGGGAAATTTAGAACCCCTGAATCACTGCCATGTAATTCTAGGCGACATCCGGCAAAGTCAGAGACCCAAACTCTGCCTTAGTGTGTCCAGGAGGCAAAATATGGAATCATTTTAAGGTGAGGCACATGATTAACAATTTAATGTCCTTCACTCTGTTGGGTTTTGCAGTTCCTTGGAAGCTAACTAGTCTTTAATTTGCCCCTATTCTCCCTTTTTGAGTGGAGATGTCTGTTCTGTGCTGAACTGCATTATTTTCGGAAACATACAATTTATCTTATTTTACAGGTCTACACTTCCTACAGATGGCAATACCTTGCTTCCCGAAACCTTTGAAAAAACTACTTTACATCTCATAAAGTTTAAAGATATGATTAATCTAGGCATATTGGGATGGAATGATTATCAAATATAATCAGGGTAAGTCCAATATAATTATAAAGTCCTCATGATTGGATCTTACTGTTGGTACAGAAGACCATATATTACTGTTATATATGTAAAAATATTAAGAATAAGTAACTTAGGGCTGGCCAAATAGCTCAGTGGATTAAAGTACCTGCAAGCAGGCCCAGGGGCCAGGGGTTTCAATCGCTGAGCCTGCAGTGCCGGCCCCACCCTTGGGGGGGTGATGAGAGAGCAAGTGAGAGTGAGTATGGTCGTGCTTGCCTGTAATCCCAGCTCTTGGGAGGCTGTAAACAGGTGGATCACTATGAATCCGATCTAGTAGTGAGACCCTGAAGACCCTGTGGACCATTCCATAAATTACAAATATAAATAAATAAATAAATAAGTTCATAAAGATTGAGAGGTGATCAGTAATTAATAGGGAGAAATAAAACAGAGGAATATAGGATGACCTACGTTGCTTACAGTTTTCCTTTCAGAAAGATAGAAATGTTCTGAAACGAATCAGTTGTGAAGACTGTGGAACATTTGAATGTACCAAATTCCACTATATTATACACTTTAAAATGATTGAAGCAACAAGTGCTATGTCTATTGTACCATAATATACTGAATTTGGTGATGTAGTCTTGTAAACCTAGCACCTAGGAGACTGAGGCAGGAGAATCACAAGAAGCCTAGGCTACATGGTAAGAATATGTTGAGGAGGAGGGGGGGGGGAGAGGGAAGAGGGGGGAAGAGAGTTTTTTAAAAATAATGACAACCACCCATCAAATCATGTCATGCTCATAAAACTGAGAAAGCATGAAAAAGTTTTTTTTTTTTCACACATGCATAGTATGCACACTTTTTCTCTGGCTTGCCTTTTTATTCTCCTTATAGCATCTGGGGGAGAACAAAATGCTTAGTTTTGGTAAGGTCCCTACATTGTGGACAGTATTGGTAGAACCATAGTATCAGCACATATCTTCTTAACCAAGGTTAATGGTGTTGTTTACAAGTCTTATGATGCTATATTTTACATTTGTAATTGCATTTTTATTTGGTGCTTGCATTTGTATAAGACATGAGATATGGATCAAGGTACAGAGTTTTGCATTCAGTTTCCAATTGTTTAAAAATAATTTGTTTAAGACTATCAATTCTTGAATGATTTGTCTTTGAACCTTTCTTCCAATCAATTGATGACAAACTAAAGGGTCAATTGATCTATGTTACAAATATAATAGCTTGAATTTTGAACTTATATATTTAGTCTTAGAACTACATAGTATAGTCAATTTCATTCATCTTTTTAAACAAACATCATTGATGCTATTCGAGTTGCCTTTCATA
>NW_004524982.1:304898-305927 GCF_000260255.1 Octodon degus | reverse complement strand
TTTCTTTCAACACTTTCTTTTTTTTCTTTTTATTATTTTAGGGAATGGTCTACATTGTGTTTAGGGTCAAACTACTAGATTGGATTCATAGTGATCCACCTGTTTACAGCCTCGAAGAGCTGGGATTATAGGCGTTCAACACCAGGCCCAGTCGCAATTGCTGTCCCAGCGCACCCTAGGGGTGGCGCTGGCCCTGGGGATAGATGGAACATGGCCCCTGTGCCTGCTTGCAGGCACTTTAATTAACTGAGTTATTTGGCTGGCCCTGTTTTCAGCACTTTCCATGTATATGTCACTGCTGTCTCCCACCACATCTTTTTTCTTAATGAGAAATGTAGTTGAATTATTGTGGCACAGTTAGTAGTATATTTTAAGTGGTAATTTCAGGATTGTTCCTTTGTCTTTATTGTTAGAGGTTTGGTTTTGCCTGGTCTACATGTGAGGTTGTTTGAATTCATCTTAGAGTTGCATAAATTGTTAGAATATGCAGTTTTATCTCTTTCTTAAATTTGTGGAGTTCTAAGCAAATAATTCTTCAAACATTTTTGTGCACTGGTTATTCTCTCATTTTGTTCTTTTTTTTGCTTGTATTTTTTCCCATAATATTATTGATAAAAAAAACCAATGACACAGATTCAAAACAAATTGGTAGGACAGTTTCAATAATTAACACACTGTACACATTCTTCCTAGTGGTTAAATACTGTACAAGATGCGGAATTGATATCCTATTTACAAACATCATTAGAACAAATCCCTCTATTCATTAAAAGAGTGCAACTATATATTTATCCCAACTACTTTGAATACACAGATACAAAATGGACATTCATCTGTATTCCCTTTTTTGTTAAGTTCCATCATTTAAATATTATAGGTGTGTAAAGTCAGCAAAATATTCTAAAAAAGTTCAGAGGTCCATAATAGTATTGGGTCTTCTGCTTCACTGGCAATGTCAGAAATTGTTAACCTGAGTCCCCTACAGCTCAAAATAACACCATGGCTTTGCTTCTTCTACTACCCTTTTTA
>NW_004524982.1:293578-297993 GCF_000260255.1 Octodon degus | reverse complement strand
CAGGGTTTACAGGGTCTCACTATGTAGATCGGACTCGTAGTGATCCCCCTTTATTCAGCCTCCCAAGTGCTGGGACTACAGAGCATACCAACATGCTCAACTTCAGTCAACTTCTTAGAGGGTCCAGGGGGTGGGGCTGCATGGATTGTGGTGCTGGGGATCGAACCCTAGCCTCTGCGCTCTGCCTAAGCAGCCACTTTAGTCTGCTGACCTGTCTGACCTGCCCCAGAAATGGTAATCTTATGTCCTTTTGTATTGCAGTTTAACAATCCACTTCCTAGTGTTGCTGCTAGAGTTCTAAAATTGTTGCTGCTTGCTTTCAAATTGGATTTTATTGCTTCATTCAATGTTATTAACAAGGCAAATTTTGCACATTCCATTTCATTCAGAATTTTTTAATTTATTAATACATGTGCTTTTAAAATTTATTTATTTATTTTTGTTTCTTGGTTGATTGGTTTGGGACAGGATCTCTCTCAATGTTCAGGCTGGCCTTGAACTCCCTATGCAATCTAGGCTCTCCTCAAACTTGCAGGGATCCTTCTGCCTCAGCTCCCTAAATACTGGGTTCACAGAGGCGCCCCATCTTTTCTAGCTTCATTAATATGTGTTTTTAATATATATTGCTTATATTCCTTGTGGGAAGTTGCTATATGTACCTAAAGCATCTTAATTCATCATTTCATCTCTCTTCCCTTTTTTGCCTCCCACATTCATTATTCCCTTTCCTTCATTTTGTCGGTGTTTGCAGTACATAATGCTTATTTTCCTTGTGTGGAGTTGCTACATGCACCTAACATATCTTAATTCCTTTCCTCATCTCTTTTCACTCTTCTCCTTCCATGACCTTCCATATCTTGGTCTCTTTCCCATTTCAGAATTATGTATCTCTTTATTTCCTATTATCTTTCAAACTTGATCTTTGTTTTTACTCTGAGTTTCTCATTTAAGAGACACAGTGTGATTTTTATGCTTGCCTGTCTGATGTATTTCACTTAATAGTAAGTTCTCAAGGTCCATCCATTTTCCTCCGTACAACTAAAGTTTATCTTTATGGCTCAATAGCACACCATGTTATGTAAATACCACATGTTCTTTATTCATTCATCTCTTGAGGAATGTGTGGATTGCTCTCAAGATTTAGCTATTATGAATTGTACAGCTATAAACATGAGTATGTGTGCCTCTGTAATGTGATGCCTTTAGCACTTTTTGTACAATCTCCATACTAACTTTCATTGTGCTTGTACTAGTTTCCATTTCCACTAACAACGTGGAAAGGTCCTCTTTCCCTGAAGACTCTCCATCATGCTACTGCTAAATTTCTTGTGGATGGTCATTCTCTCTAGATTCAGATGGAATTTTGGTGCGGTTTTAATTTTCTGTAGACCAATGGAATAAAATATAAAGCATAGAAAAATCCCATACAATTACAGCTATCTGCTTATGGAAAAAGGAGCCAAAACTACACAATTGGAAAAAGATAGCCTATTTTTAAAATGGTGTTAGAAAAGTGGATGTCCAGTTGTAAGAGACTGAAACTAAATATCTACCTCTCACCCTGCACTATGATAAATTTACAATGCGTCAGGTACCTAGAGATAAGACTGGAATCCTTGAAACTACTAAAAGAAACCACAGGGAAACGCTGGAAGCATTAGGCATAGATTAGAACTTTTTTAAAATGTCTCAAATAACACAGAAAATAATATCAAGACTCAACAAATGCAACTACATCAAATTATAAAAGCTTCTCCACAAAAAAGGTAATAATAAAAAGGCAGAAAAAAATTAAAGAAATCCTTGCCAACAACTCTTGAAACCAAAGATTAATATCAAAGTTATATAAATAACTTAAAATATATAACCTCAAAATATCAAATCTTCTGATCAATAAATGACCAAATAAATTCTCAGAAGAAAAAAGTACAAATGAACAATGCAGGCATGAAACATGTGTCAATATTATTGGCCATTAGGAAAATGTAAGGTAAATCTACATTTAGATTCCATCTCATTCCCAGCAGAGTTGTGTAACATGAAGCACACATGCACGAAACCATGTAGAGCAGCTTGTAGATCTTTTGTCAGTGTCAGCCATGTGGATGAATCATGGCCATTGCTTGACCAATTTGCTCTCTGTGAAATCTTGAGAGAATGTTTTCTCTCCAGGTGACTCTCATTAGGCACACTCTACATCATTGATCACTTTCCTCTTTGGCCCCATAATCTCCTTGATCAGTAAATTTGGGACACAACTGAGTAACAGAATGTTACAGCATAAGTTCTCCTATGTCCTGAGTCCTCACTGACCTTGAAGGGCTAGGTCCAAAATATTGGCTATCAGGGTAAATCTTGAGTAGAATTGACTAACCTTGGTAGATAGAAAAATTACATTTTTATTTATATAGTTTTTGCATTAATTTGGTCTTACCCATCCAGCAGAAAAATATAAGCAAGAGGTATAAAATGTAATGCTGTATTAATATGCTGAGCTGTAAAAGGTTCAAGTCAACAACTTTTGACAATTTCCAGCTCTTCTGATAACCCACAAATGTTATGGACTATTGGATTAATTTGGGATACTTTTTCTGAATTCAAGTACATATAATATTTGAACTGGCATCAAGTATGAAAAGGTCCTTTAAAGACTTCTCCCAATACAGCTTCTCTAACAGGAATGGAACACCCATCTCTCGCAAAACAAAACAAAAAAGAGGATATAGATGAAAGACCATTTTGCAGTCAAATGCTCTGCCACTAAGCTATACCCCCTGAAAGACCATTTTGTAGTGAAAAAAAGTATGAATATACAAAATAGTTAGGAAAGATATATAGCTATTTTCTCTTCAAAGAGAAGAAAGATTTATACTAATATTATATAGAAAAGAGGTCATGTCTGCATCTTGTACTATGAATAACTACTATGAAGACAACAATAGGGAATGTATTGATTATTGTAACTGTCCAACTAACCTGTTTGAATCTGTTTCATTGCTATTTGTTTCTCATTAAAATTAATTAAAAAATTAATAAAGGTACTAGGTTAAAAAAAGAACACACACTTGCATGAACACATACACACACAAAAATGCAAAGGAGGATGCAGGGGAAAGATAATCCTTTCACACTGCTAGTGGGAGTGTAAATTAATAGTCACTGTGGAAATCTGTCATAAGTTCTCTCAGCAATCTGAAAATAATGTTACTATTTGATTCACCTATATCTCTTCTTCTTCTTGTATACCTGAAGCAACTGAAACTTATATACTATGAGTACTGCCAGGACTATACCTCAGTGGCCCAAGTGCCTTCTTGGAAAGTGCAAGTTGTGAAGTTCAATTCTGAGTACAATAAAACAAAAAAGGTACTATGAGGGTCCTGGCATAATCCATGTTTATTGCATCACAATTCCCAAGAGCCAAGGTATAAAAGTCAACCTAAATGTTATCAGCAAATGTATGATAAAGAAAACATGGTACTTATACACATTTGAGTTTTATTTAGCCATAAAGAAGAAAATTACCTCATTTTCAGGAAAATGATGGATCTGAGATCATATGTTTTGGGAAATAAGCCAGACTAAAAAAGAGAAATGTATATTTTCTCTGCTATATGGAATCCCAAGAAGGTGACAAGAAAAACTAATATTAAAGAAGAGGAAAAGGATGAAAGGCAGGTGATGACCACACAGAAATTAGGGGAATGATTATGTTCAAAATATACTACACACATTGAACTCTTTATAAAATGTATGAAACCAGAACAACAAGGGCAAGAAGCATGATGGGAGAGGAAAATTATCAAAGATTGTTATGTGCATTTTGAATTTGTCAAAATGAAGTTCACAATCTCTATTATCAATTTAAAAAGTGAAGAAAAGAAGAAAAGATTAGGACACAGGAACACCGGAGGTGTACTATGTGGATACAGAGGCTGAAGATGGCAAAAGCAAGCCAGAAAGAGACAAACCAATCATCCTGACACTTTCTACTCCCCATGACTGGTCAACAGACAGTCATGTGTTAAAGCCTGAGGTCCTTGACAATCCGAGCACACCACACTTGAGTAAACTCTTCCGTATCCTGAATACAATGGCATATGTTCCCATCAGAAAAGGGTTTTCTGTCATTACATATTAGACATCACCATCCTGTTATTGGTGTTGCATTCCTGCTCTTTTAATGTGTGAATGGCACCAAGGTCCTGCAACTGGTACAACCTACCACATGAAACAGGCCTCAGGCACCAGCATATGCTGATACCAGGATGACCCAGATCTGAATGTTGTAGTTGTCCCCAGGCTTTGCAGTGAGAATTGTGGGAGAGGGAAGGCTCACAAGAAAGTAGATTTTCGCAAAATTGTAGGAGTTCTAATTTATAAAGCCTCCCAAGATGAAGTTCCCCTCTCATGTA
>NW_004524982.1:292101-293478 GCF_000260255.1 Octodon degus | reverse complement strand
CTTTGATTTCTTTAATAAGATGAATTCCAAGGTATTTCATTTTCCTTGGTGCTATTGTAAAAGTATTGTTTCTATAATTTCCCTCTCAGTGTGTTTCTTGTCTGTGTAGAGGAATGCTATTGATTTTTGGGTATAGACTTTATAACTTGCTATGCTACTGAATTTCTGTAATAATTCTAGTAGCTTCTTGGTGGAGTTTTTTGGGTCTTCCAAGTAAAGTATCATGTCATCTGCAAACAAAGATAATTTCATTTCTTCTTTACCTTTTATTATGTGGTCTATTTTAGAAAATGACCCATGTGAAGCTGAGAAAATTGTGTATTCATGTGTTTGGGTGGGACACCCTACATGTCCACAAAGTCCATATGTTTGAAGCTCTGGTTTAGTTATGTTATGTATTTGCTAACCTTTTGTCTGGTTGAGCTATCTTTTGGGGATAAGGGAGTGTTAAGTTCTCCTCTTAAGATTGTGGTATTCGATATTAGATTTTTCTTTTTCATTAAAATCTGTTTTATATATTTTGGTGCTCCCGTGTTTTGTGCATACATATTTATGAGTGTTATCCTTTGCTCTTGAATTTTTCCTCTTACCAGTATTTAGTGGCCTTCTTTATTTCACTTGATCACTGTTGGTTTTTTATTTGAGACTGTTTGAGGATAGGATATCTATCCCTGCTTTTTTATGAGGTGCTGGGGTATGTAGTATTGTCTTCCATCCTTTCACATTCAGCCTTTGAATGTCTTTATGAGTTAAATGTGTTTCATTTATACAGCATATGGTTGGATTTTGTTTCCTAATCCACTGTGCCAATCTGTTTCTCTTAATTGTTAAATTCAGTCCATTTATATTGATGGTTAGAATTGAGATGTATTGACTTGGATTGACATGTTATTTATCCATTGTCCTTTACTCCTTTTTCTCTTGTGTTTAATTGCTTGCCCTATTTAGTTGGTTGACTCTGATCTCATTTGTGGAGTTCTCATCATTTTCATGCCTCTCTAGAACATTTTTCAGTAGCTTGTGTAGGGCTGTCTTTGTGAACATGAAATTCTTTAGTTATTTTTCATAAAAGTATTTCACTTCTCCATCAAACTTGAAAGAGAGTTTTGCAGAGTATAGTAGTCTGTGCTGGAATTTGTTTTCATAGAGGACTTGAAGTACTCTGCTCCATACTCTTCATGCCTTCATGCTTTGTGAAGAGAAGTTGGCTGTAATTCTGATGGGTTTTCCTTTGAATGTGATCTGTTTCTTTTCTCTACCACCTTTCAGTACATTATTCTTGTGCTGCGTTTCTGGTATCTTGACTCTTATAAGTTTCGTTGTGTTTTTAATTGAGTTGAGGTTACTTGGCATTCTGTATGCTTCAGTTACCTGAAT
>NW_004524982.1:289873-291536 GCF_000260255.1 Octodon degus | reverse complement strand
CTGGCATGACCATTTCTTTCTAATAATGTATGCTCAGTTGATTCACACTGCTGTGTCCCTGAACTTCATACTTTACCTTCAGGACAAGAGGACAGAGAGAAGACAGAAAATACTGGTTAACACTTTCAATTTTATGTGGTGTATTGTACATTTCAAATAAAGAACAACACTATTCAACTTAGAGAATTGCTATACAGGTCTAACACATCTTGATAATTTTCAAGTCCTCTGATTTATTAACTCACTTTACTTCCAGGTAATTTTATGTTTTTGAGATTTCTAGTAAGAAATCTACTCACATTTTTTAAATTTTTATTTACAGCATTTTATTGATAAACAAATAGCAATCAACAGTTTCAAATCAAATTGTTAGGACAGTTTCAATAATTAACACATTACCTAAATTTCTCCCAGTGGTTAATTGCTGTACAAGGTGCGGACATGATATCCTATCTACAAACACCATTAGAACAAATCACTCTATTCAATAAGAGAATATAACTATATAACTATCCAAACTACTTTGAATACACAGACACAAAATGGACATTAGTCTGTATACCCATTTTTGTTAAGTTCCGTTATTTGAATATTATAGGTATGTTAACCCAGCAAAATAATTTAAAAGAGTTCAGTAGTTCATAATAGTTTCGGGTCTTCCACTTCACTGGCAAAGTCAGAAATTGGTGACCTGTGTCCCCTACAGCTCAACATAACAGCATGGCTTTACTTCCTATATTTCTATTTTATACTTTTCTGCTGGGTGGTTAAGACTAAGATAAAGCAGGACCTGTGCAACAAGAGTTGTAGCTTTTGGGTCTGATAAGGTCACTAAAATCCTCTCAGGATTTATCCGGAGATCCTGTACCTCAGATTGTAGATCCTTTGTCAGTGTCAGCCATGTGGATGAGTCACGGCCATTACTTGGCCAATGTGCTTTCTGTGAAAGCCTGAGAGAATGTTTTCTCTCCATGTGAATCTCCTTAGGAACACTCTACATCATTGATCACTTTCCTCTTTTGCCCCATAATCTCCTTGATCAGAAAATTTGGCACACTGCCGAGTTACATGATGTTACCGTACAAGTTCTCATATGTCCTGAGTCTTAACTGACTTGGAAAGCTAGGACCAAAATGTTGGCTTTCCTTGCAGCCTTCCTTTTCATCTAATTTTGGTCTGCAAACAGGTTGTTAACCATCCAGAAGACAAGCTTATTGTTATTACCGTACAATTTAGGCTGTTAAGCTTAACCTCACTATCTGTGTTCATATTAAACATTTTAGGCATAATATGGAACAGGTATTTTTCATCCAGTATTCATATGTTGAACTTTAAGTCCCTACAGAGTATGATAAAAAACGTTTAAAACTTAGAATATATTTTAAAAATGGGCATGAAGAATTATATACTTTTTATGTTTACACATAAGTCCAAAAATTGCACCATATACAACCATGAAGCAGGACATTCCCATAATATTCCTTTTCCTGTCTTTTGCTTTTGTTCACCACCCCCTTCTTTTTGAACAACGATCTACACAAGAAACTTCATAGCAGCAGCTGGCATGTCATGACAAGCAGGCTGTATTCAGAAGACCAGAATGAGAGGCATTCTAAGCATGAAACTAATATTTCAGATTATAATCTGCAGTGCAGTTGCTTAG
>NW_004524982.1:286869-288673 GCF_000260255.1 Octodon degus | reverse complement strand
TCTGCTTTAATGTTTAGATCTTTAAACCATTTGGAATTTAGTTTAGTGCATGGTGATAGACATGGGTCAAGTTTGATTTTTCGGCATGTAGAGAGCCAGTTTTTCCAGCACCATTTGTTAAAGAGGCTATCATTCCTCCAGTGAGTATGTTTGGCCCCTTTGTCAAAGATATGGTGGCTAAGTGTGTTCTTAGGGGCTTCAGCATCTTCTAATGTATTCCATTGATCCTCAGGTCTATTTTGTTTCCCGTACCATGCTAATTTTATCACAGTAGCCTTGTAGTATAATTTCAAGTCGGGAATTTTAATGCCTTCTGCCTTGTGTTTATTGCCCAGAATTGCCTTTGTTATTCTACGTCTTTTCTGGTTCCAGATAAATTTTAGGAATGATTTCTCTAGGTCTGTGAGGTATGTCGGTGGTAGTCTGATAAGTATTGCATTAAATCTCTCCAACAATTTTGGGAGTATGGCCATCTTCACAATGTTGGTTATTCCTATCTAGAGGGATGGAATATTTTCCATTTTCTGAAATCCTCTACTATCTCCTTTTTCAGAGAACTGTAATTTTCCTCGAAACGTTCCTTGACTTCTTTAGTTAGATTAATTCCAAGGTATTTAAATTTCCGCGGTGCTATTGTAAAAGGTATTATTTCTATAATTTTCCTCTCAGCGTGTTTGTTGTCTGTGTAGAGGTATGTTATTAACTTTTGGGTATTGGCTTTATAACCTGCTGTGCTACTGAATTTCTTTATTAATTCTAGTAGCTTTTTGCTGAAGTTTTTTTGGTCTTCCCAGAAAAGTATTTTATCATGTGCAAATTAAGATAATTTAACTTCTTCTTTATCCATTCTTTTTTTTAAACCCTGGAGGGGGTCCAGTTATTTATTTATTTGTTTGTTTGTTTATTTATTTATTTGTTTTGTGTGTGTGTAGCCAGCTCAGCCCACCAGTGGGAGGGGCTGGCTGGCATGTGGTGCTGGGAGACTGAACCGCGGTCCCTGTGTTTGCTTAGCTTAGCTTGTTCTCAATAGGTGCTTTAGACCACTGAGTCATCTCATCATCCTTTCTTTACCTATTCTTATTCCTTTTATTTTTTTCTCTTGTCTAATGGCTATACCTAATGATTCCAGAACTATATTGAATAGTAGTGGTGATAGAGGACATCCTTGTCTTGTACCAGATCAAAGAGTAAAAGGTTCATTTTTTTCCCCATTTAGGATTATGTTAGCCTTCAGGTTATCATAAATGGCTTTCACCAGATTGAAGTTGAGGCCATCTATTCCAATTTTCTATAGGACTTTGAACATGAATGAATATTGGACTTTGTCAATAGCCTTTTCGGCATTAATGCAGATGATCATGTGGTTTTTCAATTTTTGCTCTATTGATACAGTGCATTACACTTATAGATTTTTGAATATTGAATATGCAACCAACCTTGCATCCCTGGGATGAATCCTACCTGGTCATGGTGTATGATCTTCTTGGTGATTTGCTGTATTCTATTTGCTAGTATTTTATTGTCTATATTCATGAGGGAGATTGGCCTGTAGTTCTCTTTCTTAGTTGCTTCGTTCCCTGGTTTTGGTATCAGTATAATAGTTGCCTCCAGGAATTATTTTGGGAGGAATGCTTCCTTTTCAATTTCATGGAAGATTTTGAGGAATATAGGAACTACATTTTCTCTAAATGTCTTGGAGAATTCAGCTGTGAATCCATCCGGACCTGGACTTTTCTTTGCCTTTAGGTTTTTAATTACATCTCGTATTTCATTGGCTGTTATTGGGCTATTGAGAGTGGTTATA
>NW_004524982.1:272508-285668 GCF_000260255.1 Octodon degus | reverse complement strand
TTTGACTTTCAGCCTATGAATGTCTTTATGAGTTAAATATGTTTCCTTTATACAGCATACAGTTGGATTTTGTTTCCTAATCCACTGCGCCAGTCTATTTCTCTTCATTGGTGAATTGAGTCCATTTACATTGATGGTAACAATTGAGATGTATTGACTTACGATTTACATGTTATTTACCTGTTGTCGATTGCTCCTTCTTCTCCTGTGTTTCATTGTTTGTCCTATTTAATTGGTCACTTCTGATCTTATTCTTGGAGTTCTGAGCATTTAGGTCCCTCTCTAGAACATCTTTCTGTAGCCTGTGTAGGATTGGCTTTGTCATCACGAAATTCTTTAGCTGTTCTTTGTCATGAAAGTTTTTCACTTCTCCATCAAACTTGAAAGAGAGTATTGCAGGCTATAGTAGTCTGGGCAGGAATTTGTTTTCATAGAGGACCTGAAGTACTCTGTTCCATGCTCTTCTTGCCTTCATCATTTGTGAAGAGAAGTTGGCCATAATTCTGATGGGTTTTCCTTTGAATGTGATCTGCTTCTTTTCTCTAGTGGCTTTCAGTATATTACTCTTGTGCTGAATTTCTGGGATCTTGACTATTATATGTCTCGGTGTGCTTTACATTGGGTTGAGGTTACTTGGCATTCTGTATGCTTTGGTTACCTGAATATCAGATTGTTTCTTCATATTTGGGACTTTTTCTGCTATTACTTCTGCCCATATTTTTTAGTGTCATTTGTATTGTCTTCTTCTTTCTCATTGATACCTATTTCTCTCACATTGTTCATCTTTGCATCTTCCTGCAGGTGATGGATTATTCTTTCCTGCATCCTCGTTGTTTTTAAGAGATGCTTTCTTACCTTTTCACTAGCTGCACCAGCATCTTCAATACCTGAATCTCTGTCTTCACTTTCACTTAAACAGTTTTGCAAGCTTGTGATTGAGATTTTAATTTCCTCTATATCTCTTTGACTCTGCTTAATTCGATCTATTTCTTTCCTGTATTGCTCATTAAAGGAATCCATTGATTTTTGGATCTCCTCTATTTTTTCTCAATGTCTTCTTTAGAAGCTGTTATAAATTTTTTTTACTGCAGTGTTTTTTTTTCAGATTGCGTTTCCTCTATGTTTCCGTAGTTGCTTCTTTACTTCAGATGCTATGAGTTCTGTGAATTCTTTTTTCAGAAAAGAATTGTGCTCTGAGTTCCTCTATAACTTTCCCCTGTTGCTTATTTACTATTGAAGCTATTAATTCATGCAGTTGACCCAAGCTAGTGTCCTCTGCACTTGTTCTAGGTAGGCATTGTGTTCCTCCATATGTTTCTGCATTTGATTCTTTAGTGCAGATGTTATTAATTCAGGGATTTCTTTTTTCATTTCCAATCTGAGTTCCCCTATACCTTTCTGCAGCTGTTTCTTTATTTCAGAATTTGTTGATTCATTGCTTTCAGCTGTGTGATTCCCAATTTGTTCTGTGTTAGTGTCCTCTTCACTTGTTATGGGTGGGCTTGGGTTCTGAGGTTGCATTTTGTTCCTTCTCCTCATTTTGTATAGCACTGTTTCTGACCTTTGTTGTAGATCTTTGTTGTAGTTATAACCTTAGCATGTGCTGAAGTTCAGGTGCAGATCTGCAAAGTTTTGATTTGTCCAGCTGAGCCTGGCTTGGGTCTGGCTGCTGTGCTCAGCTCCTTCCTACTGCTGTCCTTGGGGGTGAACCTGTTGTGTCCCTCTGGCAAGATTTTCTGCTCCTGGACTTGTTGTGTGGTTCTATCCTCTACACTCTCTGCTAGGATTGCAGCTGCAGGTTTTTACACCAGGCCTGTATGCCAAGTCTGAGCTGAGCCTGGAGGGGACAAGGTGGAGTATGGAGGAGAGGCACCTCTCCCACTCACTCACTGCACCTGGGCTAGGACTGCATCTGTGGTTTCCTGGAATGCGGCAGAAATTCCTACCCTGTGTGCTGGGTGTGTGGTGTTACTACAGATTGATAAAGGGTGTCCCAAGCAGGTGGAACAGGGTTTCACCAGCGCTGCGCCTGGGCTGGGACCAGCAGTATGTTCCACCATTGCAGGATAGCTGGTAGCTCTCCCACCTATTCACCAGGCCTGGGCTAGGTCTGTGTCTGGGTTTCCCGAAATGCGGCAGAAATTTCTACTTGGCGGGTGGGCTGGGGATGTGCTGCGGAGAGTTGTGGGGCATCCCAAGGGGGTGGAAGAGGGTCTCACCAACACTGCATCTGGGCTGGGACCAGTAGTAGGTCCCGCTGGAGTAGGGTAGCTGGAAGCTCTCCCACTTAATCACTGGGCCTGGGCTAGGACTGGGTCCGGGGTTCCTGAAAGGCAGCAGAAATTCCTACTCCTCTACTTACTTTTAAATGTTCCTTATATTCAAAAAAGTACATGAACTCCAAAAAGTACAAATTGGCCCTTACACAACATACAATATTCAAAGCTTTTCTTTGATGACTGATTTCTTCCTCTTTTCTTAAATTTCCCATGAAAAAACATGATTTTACTGCAATCTTATTAAAATATTAATCAGATCAAAAGTGAGAATATATCAGTACATCAGTTTCATGGAGATAGTTTTCATTTGTCAAATCTAGGAGTCTAAGACAGAAATGTAATTTGGAGTTCAACCTGAGAATCTTAATGATTTATTAATATCATGTGGCAAATTTTTAAAAGTAGTAAACAAAATAAAAAAATTTCTGCAGGTGCTGATCAGTGTCAAATGTGATTTCAGTCCCCAATAACACACACATGTGCATGCATGCGCGCACACACAAACACACACACAGTATCCATAACAAACTGATAATTGATAGAAATTTTATTTTTCCTCAGCAAATAACTTGTTTTTTCTTTTCACTTTTTATTTTTATTAATACTTTTAGTACAAAGTAATTACATTCATTGTGTTGAGTTGGTACATGTACATAATACATCGTAATTCTTTTTAAATCCCTATTTGCTCCCTTCCTTCCCATCCTCTGTCTCTTCATTCCCTTCTCATTTACAAAGCATCTCTCTTCCTAACTTTCCTGTTTATGATTTCCATGTTATCAAATTTTCTCCCCCTAGCCTTTCTCCATACCTTGCCTATGAATACCAATTTCCTGCATTAGGTACCAATTTTATTTTGATTTTTTAATTGTTTGAATGAGAATACATCCATCTACCTTCAATTACTGCTAGAGCTTTTGTGTTCAGAAGTCACATTCTTGGATTTATCCAAATGCAGTGTAGGAGGCATGGTTTACCCTGACACCTGGTTCAGTCCCAATTTTGTTTATCCTACATCATTTCTATGACTTTAAGGTTACTAATCACATGTATTCACATAATTATACTTTACTTCCAAGTGTGCATATGTATATTTAACTGCTTCAGTCACTTTTCTCATTATTTCAGACCCTTCTGATTATCATGTAAATAAAATCTTCCTGAGTGCCCACAAACCTACATGTTCTACCCATGTGCTATCTTTGTTTCTGTGTTTAGGAAAATGTGAATCTATTTACACATTCTCATTCATTCATTGGTTGAATGATTATATCTTTTAATAATGTGAATTAGAATATGCTACATATAACATTTACATTGGTTTCAGTATGTATAACATGTGTCAATTAAAATATATTTAAAATTTAAAAGTGTGTATATATTCAAAATAAGTATATTAACTTTAAATGATGCAAAATGCACAAACTGTAAAAGGAAAAATTGATGAATTGACATTTATCTTTAAAAACATTTGCTCTCTGAAAGACTCCATTAGGAAAGCAGGAAAGGCACTATAGTGAAAATAGAGAGAAACACAGTGCATATATTTCTCAGAGTACATGCTGAATCATTTAAAATTAAGTCAACAATAAAATAACTTGATAAAAAGTAAAAAAAAAACTAATAAAATGGCAAACAATTCAAATGAGCATTCCTCAAAACAAGTTATTGAAAAGCCAATAAATCAATAGAGGCTTTGCCATTATTTGTCAGCTACATTTAAATTACAACTAAGCTCCCACACTGCAATAACCAAAAGGAAAATGGCTCATGATAGTGAGTAGTGGTAAAGATATGGAACATGTAAAACTCTCATACTACATTTTTGACAAGTCAAAGTAGTACAAATGCTTTGAATGACAGTAGAAAATGATCTGTCAGATTTTTTATGTTCTTTGAATAAATTAGACAGGTATTAAGTGTTAGTCTTAATTCCAATTCTAAATCCCTCATTATAATTAAATACATGTATAAAAAGACTTGCGTGTATTTTATTCTTCAAAGTTAAGAACTAAAACATATTTTCTCTATGAATACATGAACTGAAAATCTAATTGTGATGTATTTAAACAGTTGAAAAATACTTAGCAATAAAGAAATGAGCTAACAAGATATGCAACTATCTGAATAAATTTCAGTATTATCTGTAGTGAAAAACACATAAGCTTACAAAGCTTATGATTACACTTACATAAAAATCAGGAAATGTAACTTAATCTATGGTCGTAATGGGATAAACCAGATCAATGCTTGCCCAAGGGTAGGAATTGCAAGTTTTGACAATAGACAAAAGGATTATTTTGTGTTCATAAAAATATCTTTATTGTGGTAGTGATGGTAGTTATAATACAATTATATAAATATGTTCTAACTCATCTACATATAGATTTCAAAAAGAATTCACTTTAAGTGAATTAATGTGACATGAAATTTTAAAATGGGAAAGCAAACAAAGCTAGAATGAAAAGGATCATGAAAAGACAAAGATGATGAACCTCACTTTTTCACTAAGAACCTGAATGCCACAGATTACAAAAATCTCATTTGATTCTGGGTACACAAAACTAGATTGTTGCTCATTTTATTGAATGATACAAACTGAGGATGTTATAGATCCAAGAGTTGTTGTTCAGGGCTGGAGAGATGGCTCAGTGGTCTGAAGCACCTACTTAGAACAAGCTTAGCAAAGCATCAGGGACCACGGTTCAATCCCCCAGCACCACATGCCAGCCAGCCCCGCCCCCTGGTGGGCTGAGCTGGCCACACACACACCTCTCTCTCTCTCTCTCTCTCTCTCTCTCTCTCTCTCTCTCTCTCTCAAATAAAAAAAAATTAAAAAAAGAGTTGTTGTTCAGCATTTATGGATACAGGTGAATAGCAATAGCAATGGATAAATTATTTATACTCCTATCAGAGAAGGAAGTCTTCCTCATACAATGAAATTAGCAACTTCAAAATAAAACTATATTTTTCTGTATCCTCAAAATGGAAAGTGAATGGAGCATTGTAATACAATTAATCAGTTACATTTCACATTTTATCTGCAATTATAAATCTAACCCAATGAAGGAAATTTCATCAAATATATTATTGCATTATGTATGAAGAAAATGAACTATAATTCATTTGAAGCACTCCTGTTACTATTTACAATTTTAAAAGTCATTTAAGTTAGTTTCTTATTATATTTGGTTTTTACAGAAACTGGAAGTTCTTGCTTTGACCACTAGATAGAGCTTCACTACTAATCAGATTCACTAAATCCTCTGTAACTTGATAGTTGCCTTACAAATATGCATTGCTTTGCCCCTAGGTGTTGCTTTCTAACTCATTTAAACAGGTCCTGAAAGGTTATTGAATTTTTGTTCTATCAGATATAAAATGAGTTAGACAATTCCCTTACCTTAAGGCATGCCACTTAATACTTTTACTCATAGTTCATTGGCCAAATAGCATGAGAACAATCAGCTCTCCTAAAAGAAAATTTATGTTCAAACAAATAAGGTATTTTAAGGAATAAGTTACAACTACCAATTATTTTGCATCTTTAGAGGTTTGGACTTTTTTTTTTTTGTGGTACCAGTGATGCTGCACTTGCGAGGCAGCTGTTTATTCTACTGAGCTATCACCCTGGCCCTGAGGCTTGGATTATTATTTGGTTAAAATCAAACCATTTACTTTAAATTATACCTTTTGAACCTTTCATTTGGAACATTACCAATGTTAACTTTAAACATCTTTAGCAGTTTCCTGGAAGAGCAGCACATTTGACAAAAGCTTCTACTATATCGTGTATTCATTGATCTGTCTTAGCAAAAAAGGCGGAGATCTAAATGTTTCATCTCATAAGTAATCAACAAGCCCCGTGTCTAAAGTCCTATAAATTCTGGGATTGCTTTATCACTGAGCCTGAAGAAGCAAAATAAACAACTGGCCTAGGTATCATCAATTTTTCCAATGTAAATAACTTTTTCTTTTGATAGTACTGTTAAAAAAAATGTTGGTTCAGTGTTGAGATTCCTCCAAAAGAAAACCACAAAGATTTGAAAAGAAAATTAGAATTAGAGGCATTATTTGACCCAACTATTCTGCTTCTGATTTCCAAAATGGCTGTATCAGGAGAACAAGGGATATGAGAGAGGGAACTGAAGAATGGAAAGAAAAGACTCAAAAGGGAAGGCTCATGGTGAGACATGAGGAAAATTAACATTTGTCGGATGACAACTGTTTCCCAGGAGGTCATTTCAGTTTATTCAGTCATGCTAGGGTTAAACTCCTCCAGGGGGAATGGATTCTACTGAAGTTGAAGAGGAAAGTAGCACAGGGGTGGGGTTGTCAATTCGGTGGAGAATGAGGTGATTTCTTACACTGACAAAGAAGACATAATTTAGAGGTGCAATGTACCCCACTTCATCAAGTTCTCCCCACATATTCCTGTCCTAAATCCAGGATCTCATTATTTTCTAATAAAAACTTCCACTTTAACTGTGAGGCTGGTGGCTGGTTTAATATAATTTAGATGGACATAGGGTATGGTCTGTTGCTACAAGAGATGAGGGACGCCATTTGTAAAGACACAGAAGCTCTTAATTCATTTGTGTTACACTTCAGCTGGTTTCTAATACCTGTATTTATATGCTTCCCTCAACAATTTAGCATGCAATAGTAGACACAGAAAATTATCATTGACTAATTATTTAATTGAAATATTTAACAACTCATGAAAAAGCCATCAGAATGAAACTGGAGTTGGTTATATCAATCAATCAATCAGTCAATCAGTCAATACATAATAAATAAACAAATACATAAATATCAGGAACAGATGATAGCAAGTTAGTCAGTTTTCCTGTTGCTAAGGTACAATATCTGGCATCCACAATTTAAAGGAGGACTGGCTTAATGTGGCTCAAGTTTTTAAGTGATTCCACCCCTGACTAGCTTCTTCCAAGAGAAAATCACCATGGTTGAAGGACAAGGCAGAGCATAGATGTTCAATTTATGCTGGCCAGAGTACAGAGGAGGGAACAGTGCTAAAGAGGGAAGGGGCCAGGGACCATATGTAGTACTCAAGGTTATTCCTCCATTAACCTACATATGTACAACCATAAGTGTGGATCACTAACCTGCAAGGTTTTATATAACTGAATCAGACTGATATATTATGACTAAAAGTCACAGAGGTGTCATTACATATGGAGGCCTGATAATAACTATCACAAAAGAATCTGTCAGAATCACAGACTGGCACAAGAACATCTGCCTGCTGGCTGATGTTGATTAATGCTGGACTAATGTCACCTTTGTTTTTAATCATTGTGGTCAAATAGTGTTGCATAGATATATAATGTGCAATCTCCATTCTTGACCTTCAGAATTTTCTCAAGTGTTTGAATCCTTTTCGAACATAGTTCAGTGTGGCCTTTGTATTCTCATTTCAGTGCTTTGTTATTTTCAAATAAGTTTCAGTGCTCTTTTCAAAGTAGCACTCTAATTGTTATTTAGGTTCAGAGGTTGAATGTATCACGTAGAGTCAATCAGCTACCACCTTTCTTCTTATAGACAGTTAAATAGGAATATCCAGTGTGAATGTATGTGCATCTCTATAGAAAAGTTCCTTCCACAGACTGTGAGAGCTCTTTCTTCTACTGGAAATATGCTCATTAACATCTTAATCAGATTAGAAAGCCAATTCTAGAAATCCCAGATCTATTCTTCAAATTTTTTTCTTAAAAATACTGTTTCTCCAAAATGTGTTTAGGTAGCTAAATTTGTGTTAATCGGGCTTCTTCAGAGAACCAGAGCAAATACATATATAGACATAAAAAAGATATGGAGACAAAGAAGACCCAACATCTGTCATCAATAAACTAGACCCCAAAAAATCAATGGCATAGTTCTAATGCAAGCTGAAGATCTCAGAAGCAGAGATGCTGATGGTTTCTGTCCTGATATATATCTGAAGAACTGAGAACCCAGAGGCCACTTGATGTGAACCTGAGTCCAAGACTAAAGTTCTTAGAAGTGGGATTGCTCAAATGCAAGGACAGGAAAATATGAATTCTCAAGCTCAATCAGAATGAAAACTCTGTTCCCCTTTGTCCTCATTTTTGGTACTCAATTACCTGGATGAGTCTCACACAAGGGAAGGAAATCTGCTTTGCATAGTCTATCAATTCAAATACTGATCTCCTTCAGGCAACACCGTAAGAGACATATTAAAAAATGATATCATCTTGCTGGGTACAGTGGCGCATGCCTGTAATCGCAGCACAAGGGAGGCTGAGACACAAGGAATCTCAATGATTATTATGGCATAATAACATCTTATCTACATGAGTATCGCTTAATGCAGCCAAATTTGACAAGTAAAAGTAACCATTGCAATAACTGTTTGATTCATGTAAGTATATAATGAAAGCAGGGAATTTTTTCTTCATTGGCCTATATGTGCCATTATAAGACTATCAATAACTTTTTCAAAATTCTATAGCATTTTTCATTCCCACAAGAAATGGATGTCTTCTAGGGTCCACATTATATTCACTATTTCCTTTTTTTCTTAGTGTTCCTAATATTTGTAAAGGTATAACTCTTTGTAGCTTAAATTTGCATTTTCTTCCTGATAAATGATGTTTAGTGTTTTGCATACACTTATTTGCCATCTGTGTATTTTGGTTGATGAAATGCTTATTCAGATTCACACACTTGTTGATGATAGCTTTTTGCTTTCTTACAGTGGTTTTGTAAATCTTTATGTATTCTAGTTTCTAGTTTGAGTCAGAAAAATGATTTGTGAATAGTTTGCCCAAATGTTTGGGTTGCATTTTAATTTTATCAGCTTCACAAAAATCAATATGTTTTACTTTTATAAAATATAGTTTATCATGCTTTTATAGTCCATGGTTTTGGTGTTTTATATAAAGGCTAATTGGCAAATCAGAAGTCACAAAGATCTTCTATATTTTCTTCAATTGATTCTTACTTGATGTGAGAAGATTAAAGTAGAATATATGAAGTGTAAGTATTGTTTGTTTTATTTTATGTATGGACCTCTTTTATGTGTGAATATTTTTCTGGTACCCTTATTATGTATTATTTGTCTATGTATGTTAAGTTCTTTAAATAGCACAGGTGAAAATTTGTATGTCTTATATTCCTTCACTTGTCCACATTAATCTTTGATTCAGCTAGTCAGTATCTACAAAAATATCTTTCCCAATTTTAATGAGCACTGTCTGAAATCCATAAATCAACGTGGACAAAAATTACATCCTAACAATATCTAAATTTTTAAATTGAGAGACCCAGCCCAGGCCTGGTGTGTGTGTGGTAGAGCTCCCACACTGCTGTGACTGGCAAACCTCTCTGGAACAAGCCCAGGCCCGGCGTGTGAGTAAGACCATATGCTCTGCTCTCAGGACTCCTCCAGACCCAGCCCAGGCCCAGCATGCATGTAGGAAAACTTCCACTCCACTCCACCACTCCCAGTGGACACCTCTGAGCCCAGCCCAGGTCAGGCACACAGGTCTGGTGTGAAACTCTGCATCTGAATACCCTGAAGAAAGGCTAGGTGCCAGAACCACCCAGCTAATCTAGGAGCAGAACATCTTGCCAGAGGGGCACAGTGAGCTCACTTCCATGGTCTGCAACAGGAAGAAGCTCAGCAGAGCAGCGAGACCCAAACCAAGCACATGGGAATGTATGCAAACTTCTTAGATCCACACTCAGTAAGCTGTAATTTTCCTTGAAAAGATCTTTGACTTTAGATAGATGAATTCCAAGTTTCTTCATTTTCCTCGGTGCTGTTGTAAAAGGTATTGTTTCTATAATTTCCCTCTCAGTGTGTTTTTTTGGCTGTATAGATGAATGCTATTGACATTTGGGTATTGACTTTATAACCTGCTATGCTACTGAATTTCTGTATTAATTCTAGTAGCTTCTTTGTGGAGGTTTTTTGGTCTTCCAAGTAAAGTATCATGTCATCTGCAAATAAAGATAATTTAACTCCTTCTTTGCCCATTCTTATTCCTTTTATTTCTTTCTCTTGTCTAATGGTTGTAGCTAATGATTGCAAAACTATATTGAATAGGAGTAATGATAAAGGACATCCTTGTCTTGTAGCAGATCTAAGAGTAAAAGATTTTAGTTTTTCCCCAATTAGGATTATGTTAGCCGTTGGGTTTTCATAAATGGCTTTTACCAGATTGAAGTAGAGGCCATCTATTCCAATTTTCTGTAAGATTTTGGACATGAATGAGTGTTGGACTTTGTCAAAAGCCTTTTCTGCATCAATGGAGATGATCATGTGTTTTTTAATTTTCGCTCTATTGACATAGTGTATTACATTGATAGATTTTCGAATATTGAACCATCCTTGCATCCCTGGGATGAATCCTACCTGGTCATGGTGTATGATCTTCTTGATGATTTGCTGTATTCTATTTGCTAGTATTTTATTGAGGATTTTGGCATCTATGATCATGAGGGAGATAGGCCTGTAGTTCTCTTTCTTAGTTGCATCTTTCCCTGGTTTTGGTATCAGTATAATACTTTCCTGGAGGAATGATTTTGGGAGGATTGCTTCCTTTTCAATTTCATGGAAGAGTTTGAGGAGTATAGGGACTATATCTTCTCTAAATATCTTGTACAATTCAGTTGTGAATCCATGCAGACCTGGACTTTTCTTTGTCGGTAGGTTTTTAATTACATCTCGTATCTCAGGACATATGAGAACTTGTACTCTAACGTCATGTAACTCGGTAGTGTCCCAAATTTTCTGATCAAGGAGATTATGGGGCCAAAGAGGAAAGTGATCGATGATGTAGAGTGTGCCTAAGGAGAGTCTCTTGGGCAGAAAACATTCTCTGAGGCTTTCACAGAGGGCACATTGGCCAAGCAATGGCCGTGACTCATCCACATGGCTGACATTGACAAAGGTTCTACAATCTGAGTTAAAGGATCTCAGGATAAATTCTGAGGGGATTTCACTGACCTTATCAGACCCAAAAGCTACAACTCTTGTTGCATAGGTCCTGCTTTACCTTGGTTTTATCCATCCAGAAGAAAAGTATAAAAATGAAATATAAGAAATAAAGCCATGCTGTTATGTTGAACTGTGGGGCACTCTGGTCAACAATATTTGACATTGCCAGTTAAGTGGAAGACTTGATACTATTATGGGATACTGGACTCTTTTAAAATATTTTGCTGAGTTTACACACCTATAATATTCAAATTACGGAACTAAACAAAAAAAGGGGATACAGATGAATGTCTATTTTTTATCTATGTATTCAAAGTGGTTTGGATAGATATATAGTTACATTCTCTTAATGAATAGAATGATTTGTTTTAATTGTGTTTGTAGATAGGATATCAGGTCCGCATCTTGTTCAGCAATTAACCACTAGGAAGAATGTATGCGGTATGTTAATTATTGAAACTGTCCTACCGATTTGATTTGAAACTCTGTCATTGCTATTTGTTTATCAATAAAATTATGGCAAAAGAAACATACCTTCCTCATACCTACCTTTAACCTTAAAAATAAATCAAGTAAACTTATAACATCCAGCTGAACTGAGTCAGAATGGTTCTGGGTATGGAAGGCCCACCTGAGGATTGTTGCCAACAACGTAAAAGGGTAAATTGTGGGCTATTTATTGTTCTAGAGAAGCTTGTTTTATTGATTTTCATATTATGAACTCAGCTGTTCTCATCTTCAGGGGAGCTTGTGTCTTCACTGTCACTGAAGATGGCTCTTGTTCTTTTGGGGTGCTCTAGTCCTTACTTTGAACATCACTTCCTGGTTCTAGTGCAGATGCCTCAGCCTGCTGGTATAGATCCTTCTCCCTGGTGCAGACTTTCTAATTGCCACCACTGACCTTTGGGCCTTCCCAGTGTAGATACTTGATATGGACTTAAATGAGACATTGTCTTGGACTCTGGACCTACAGACAGACTTTTGGAGTACATTGCAGAAGGCTCTAGGTCTTCAGCTGGATTTGTGTCGGTCACTACCATTGTATTCAGGTCCTCAGCTGGATTCTTTGGGTCTCTGCTATATGAACAGATGACCTGCCCTCTTTTTGCAATTGATTTTTGGGTGAATATTATAAAATAATCCTATAAATTATGTGTCATATATTAAATCTTTTCATTAATAAATCCTGACTACAACAATATACATCTATCAAAAATGTGTATAAACACTTAAATACTTCAGGAAAAGAAAAAATAGACTTTTTTTTGAGAGAAGGTGTTATCCTTACTTGGGGAACACTAGAGAATGCTTTTTTTTTCTTAATCACAGAAAACCTACCACACTGCTTGTTCTTAGAGAAGAAATTGAAAATAGATGTGCAGCAATCTCAGTGGACCAAGGATTCCCAAACAGTGGTTCACCATACTCATAAATGTCTGGAAGCTCATGGCCATGACTGTGAGCACTTTCTATAACTGTAGAGGCAAAAGGAACATGTAAAAATTCATGATGTCTCAATAAATTTAATATTAAAGTATTTATACAAATTTTTCTTGCCCTGTAGTGGGTCTCCATTGTTTTGGTCGACTAAGTATATATTCTGTCCTTCTAGAGAAGACTTCCCAATACAATACCTTAAATGTAAAGTGATGGAAAACATATACCAATAACATCAAAATCAAAAGGATGCAGCAACTATAATAATATCAGACTGTCCATTTAAAATCAAGGAAAATTACAGTGTAAACTGTAGTGAGTTACATAATTCTAAAGGGATCAAACAACATAAACATCTTAAATTAAGCATAGCTAACTATGAAGTTTCAAAAAGTAGACCTCAAAGAAGAAAGAGAAAAATCCACAATTGTATTTGGAGACTTCAAATCTTCTCTCCA
>NW_004524982.1:270558-272408 GCF_000260255.1 Octodon degus | reverse complement strand
AAAAGCTATCTTTTGTAGCTTTTTTAATATCTGAAGCTAACTAAGTAATGAACTTATCTGTAAAAGTAATCTGTCCCCTCATTGAATTAGCATCTCAAAAAGTATACTTTACCCAAACATTTTAAGAAATCAGAGGAGTGTTCATCTTTTCCCTGGTAAATAGCTGAAATTTAATAACTGAAGGTTTGGTCTTAGTTCTTTTTAGACCTTCAATAATACACACTAGAAAATATTTTTTTATTATAATCTCTTGCCTGGCTATTAGGCCAGCAAGGGTCTGACTGCTTGGGCTCCAGTGGGAACAGGTAGTTCCTGTTACAGCTAAACCATGATAGACTGGCTGTTTATCTTTTGGTTGTTTAAAATTAACTATATGACACTTATTTTCAAGTGCAACATTAGCTTATAATGCTGTCTGTTGTTTTTATAGAAGTCAAAACTTGGTTTAAGATTAACATTACATAAATATTTTAGCAACTAAACAAGATTTAACCTTGAAACTCACAGGTGAAACTTATTTTCATTTTGCATCACATTTTACATATTGGTAAAAACACAATACAGCTGGCAAACATCTTATTCTCAGTTAACACATAAAGCAGATGTAAGCTTTTAGTGGTCAGAAACCAGTTTCCACCAAGGAACCTTCAGGTATGGCACCTTAAACCCTTAGATATTCTCAGCTTCTTTTGGCTCATACAACCAAAGATGTCTCCAGAAAGAAACCCAGCAGGTTTTTTTTTCTGATCAACATTCCATCAGCCATAGGCTTCAGTGGGGAGTCACTGAAGAATGGCTGGGGAAACCTGTCCTGTGCTTTAAAGAGTGGCAGCTGTTCTAAGAGTATTTACTAGCTGGCAGAGTAACTACTATTTATCCAAATTTTACAAGGAATATCTAAAAAGCCTGAACAAGATTACCTAAGCACTTTACAGTAAAGATCTTAAGTCTTTAACTTATTTCTTGCCCAATTAAATGATAACTAAACTTAGGAGAAAAGGTCAAATTATTCTCTTCACTTAAATGTGTTTTGGTCCCATAAGTGTGCTGCTTTTGGAGATAGCTTCTTCTGGTGTCACCCAGAAGTCAGTTCTCTCCACTGTGTCTCAGGTTTAGTCTCCTGAAGGAGACCCGCCCAGAACACTAAGCCGAGACATGGCTTTTATATGTGTCCTCCTGGATGGGCACAGTTTCTCTTTGTCTCATCTGACCCAAAGACAGGGTATGTTGTCCTTTCCTAGAATGATTTTTCTGTCTTTGGAGTTAACAAACGCTCATTTTCTAAGGGCTTTACTTAGCTGGAACAATCAGAGTTTTTTCTAATTTTTACATGCCTTTAAAAAGGAAAGTGCAAAGAGGTAGGAAAATTAGGAGTAAATTCAAAGCAATGAAACTGAAACAGATCAGGCCTGACATTCCCTCTAGCATGTAGAGGGGGATCAGAACCAGTCTATCCCAGTGAAGCCTGTCCTCCAAGTCTTTAATAACTGTTGCCAACCTAATGTCATTTAACTGGCAAAAGGAGTCCCATTTTTTATATACAGGCATGTAGATTTTCTAAGTCCAAGCTGGCTAAAAGTCCCAATTTACAGAGGTTTACATCAAATCCGATAGGAAGCTTATTAACCTTACCCTTTCTAGTGCTATTATCTAAAATTGAACAAAGATTACCAGTACATTTAACAACTAGTTCAAATGTAGCATATACAAATGTAAAATAGTCATAAAATGTCCCACTAAAGAAATATCATAACCTTATAACAATTTTATGTTTTAGCTTAAATTTACCAACACATTTTGACCAATATTTTAACAACTGCATAATGAATTTATCTGTGTACCAGCTGGCA
>NW_004524982.1:267702-270458 GCF_000260255.1 Octodon degus | reverse complement strand
TTTACATAATTAAAATTTATAAAATTTCAATTCTCAATTATTCCACCATATGTTGGAATGTGTTCATTAGTTTCTCAAGTTAATTCTTAAAATAATTATAAAGTGAGCTAATTATCTCAATAAATTATATGATTGTGCTATGTAGTGGAACACTGACTTTTATTTAGAAAAAGAAATTAAAATATAATTAACATAATAAGCATTCCAAGAATATTTGCCCCAGAGGACTTTTTTTCTGGACTTGCATAAAAGGAATTTTTTGATTACACATACTTAAAAGTATGTTTTAAAATACAAATAAAAATATTATGAGAACTGTCTGACCTGTCAAAGTGTTGAATTCTCTAAAGGCAACTGTGAAATAAAATCTAATTCTACAGGACTTTCAGGTATACATTTGATTTTCAAGGATGTGGCTAATAAATTAATAATTCCTTTCCTATTACTTTACTACTTTAAGTTGCACAACTGTCAGTAAAGGAGAAAATATAAATAACAATAAAAAACTCAAATGTACATCAGGAATAGTGAAGAAAACATAGATATTTTTGACCATAACCTATTGTGACCTATTATTAGTTGATTTATCCTAAAGCATGTATAATGTTCTACAAAAGCTAAACCATCTAAAACTTATACCTGCAAAGACCATCCAGATAGCTCAGCAGATTAAACACCTACTTAGGCAGACTCAGAGGCCAGGTGTTCCATCCCTAACCTGATGTGGCAGCCTGGCCCCGGGGGTGCACTGAAATGGTGATTGAGACTGGGCATGGTGGTGCATGCCTGTAATCTCAGCACTTGTGGGACTGACAAACAAAAGGATCACTACAAGTCTGATCTGTGTAGTGAGATCCTAGTGACCCTGTACTAAATACATAACATAAAAATATTATGCCTGCAATGAGTACCCTATTTCCATTAATCTGCCTGATAAGTCAGGTACTATGTAATATAACAAGTTTCAGGGTTGTTTTACATTATTTTAAAAGATTTTTAAAGCACAATATGTAATATTTGCTACCATTAAAATTTATTTGTTGATAATCAATGAATAAAATTTATTGAATAAATTAAAGCAACTTTCCAAATTTTCATCTTGAAAATATCAAGGAAATTATTCAATCAAATTATGATAAACATTTCTATTTTGCTTAGGCTATACTAGCAAGAGGTTGATTTAAATAATATATTTGCAGTCAAACAAGGTATAGTAATTACAGAACTGTAGCATTTATTAGGGTTTTGAAGTGTCCCCAAAGGATAACTTGGGAAAATGAATGGCATTATTTCTCTCTAGTATATACATTGTTCCAGACATAATTTATCATGAAGTTATACAACCTAATGAGAGCGGACTGCAGAACTTCCTGGCAATCCAAAATGTACATAAATTTTGTATATAAAAATGTAGCCATTAACCCTATGTCAATTCTTATAATGTTTGTGACCTTGGGAAAGTTATATAACTTCACTAACCCTGAATTCCCTCATTTGCACATCTTTGGATTTAAAAGTTCAAAAACTAAAAATAAAAATAAATTAGAAGTTTGGATTCTAAAACTAGCTTGTTTTAATATCCAAAGTCTTTTTTGAAACATTACACATATTTGGTTTACCTTCTTTAAAACTAGGATAATAATGCTACCTATTCATTAGAGTTGTGATGAGAATACAATGTATTTATAAATGATTTAGAATATTCCTCAGAATAATCTTAACTGTATAAACAGTATATATGATTGGTTCTGCTATTTGTTAAGACCAAGATTTATTGTTATTGTGTTTGTCACTATTATTATTTTATGCCTGAGAATATTATTTTTGGTCATTAAAATACAATATATTGGAAGTAGTCTAGAAAAACTATCATTCTTGATTCTAGCTCTGAGTTTGTTAGTGGAAAAGTCTGTGCCATCCAGTAATTGACTATTTGTAGGAACTTCAGTTTTCTCAAATGAAATTAATAGGTTGGTCGCATGTACATGTTTCAAATTGTCTTCTAAGGATCTCTATGTTTTCTAGAGTTGTTTCATGGGCCACTATGAGTCACAGTATGAATGTGTGGTAGTTTTGGGTCCACAAACTGACTTTAGTCCAGGCAGTTGTATTTTGATCTACTGTACATGTGGGATTTCTCATTTAAGATAAATTTAAAAGTAACCCTGCCCCTGAGACAAAATTATCCTTTTCTATTATACATCCCTCATGAGGCCTGGACATGCAATTAATTATTGTATATTTATAGTGTGTGTGTGTGTGTGTGTGTGTGTGTGTGTGTGTGTGTGTGTGTGATTGCCTGGGTATTTTGAGACAGGGTATCACTGTATATTCTAGACTGGCCTTGAACTCACTCTATAATTCAGGCTAGCTCCAAATTTATAGTGATTTTTCTGCCTCAGTCTCCTGAGGGCTGAGCTTACAGATATTCAACATTATGCCAGACTTGTACATTGATCTTGTTTCCTGCAATATTAATGAACGCATACATAATCACTTCATTGAATATTTACATTAATAGAATATTATATCCACTCCCAGTATCAATAGTTACATTCTTTCTTTCCTAAGCAATATTTGTTATTTTCTTTTTGATCCTTATTTTGACAGTTATGTCTTCTGTGAGTTGAGTCTCCTAATTTCTGTTCATGTCTAGAGAATTGCATTTAAACAGTTTTATAGGGCTGGAGAGATGGCTCAGTGGTCTAAAGCACCTACTTAGAACAAGCTTAGCAAAAGCATCAGGGACCGCGGTT
>NW_004524982.1:266263-267602 GCF_000260255.1 Octodon degus | reverse complement strand
TCTTTTGCTCATTCTCTGAAATCTTTAAAAACATTTGTCCCATGATGGTCGGGGATGGACAAAGAAAGACAGACAAACACAAATAGATCAAACAAAACCAAAGACAAGAAACAGACTAGCCCAAACCAAATCTCAAAGAGAAAACAGACCAACCCAAGCAAAATCTCAAAGAGAAAACAGACTGGTCCAAACCAAATCTCAAAGAGAAACCAAATCGGAAGGCGTCCCCTCCGCCAACTGGAGGGCATCCCCTCCACAAAGTTTGGCCGTGGAAACACACATGCGCACTAAACCCAGTGAAAGGCCTGTTATCTCACCTTGTTGGCACCTTGAGATGCTGAACAGGAGAGTTGAGTTCCCGTGGGGATCCCGGATGAGCCCCCAAATGTTGTAACTCAAAAATGAGGCAGGCTCAAAAGTTTTAAAAGCGCTTTATTTTAGCTGGTACCCAGTGGCAACACCTGGCACAAAGTGCCTAAGTGCGCACTGAAGGGTGGAGCGTGGGGTTTATAAAGCTTAAAACCACAAAGCAGGTGGGGGAAACAACTCGGGAAGTTCAAAATGTCATAGCGTCTGTTGAGCCTAGATATGGTTATCGGTCTGGAGTGGGCTTGGGAAACAGAAGTCACATTGGAACTCAAGGGTGGGATGGGGGCTTCAGGAAACAGGTGTTCTGTGAGGCAAAGCACATATTGGAACTCAAGGATGGGATGAGGGGCTTGGGAAGCAGGAAGCCACATTTTACAGCAGCTGACATGGTTCACTAAGACGGCGCATACAGAACAGGATGGCAGGACTTTGGTCAGGTTATAACAAAAGCCACTTAATATTTACATTAGGGATAGATTGATATTCCAGAGAATCACACATCTCAAGGTCACCTAACTAGTAATTTTAATCCCATGTAAACCTTAATTTAATTTTCATGTAATGCAATATATCCTCAGATTTCATGTATTAAGTAGTAGGCATCATTGAAAAGGTCACTGTTATGCCTATTGAAGTCTGCAGGCAGAGTTTTAGTCATTGAGTGATATCTCAATTACTCTTCTCTCATTGCTGTGACAAACACCTGACACCCAAAATGAAGGAAGGAAGGGTTTATTGAACTCACCTTTACTGGAGGTTTCAGTCCATACTGAGCTAGCTCCAATGCAGAGTGGCACATGAGAGAGAGCAACCTTTCATGGAGGGGTCAAAGAGCAAGAGCAAATGGAGAGTAGTGGCAACAGAGAGCAAGTCTGTCTCCCTGTCTCTCTTATGTTCCATTCAGAATTTTCACCTCAGGCTGGGTATAGTATTCACTCCTGCAATCCCAGCAATAGTCAAACCCATAATG
>NW_004524982.1:264413-266163 GCF_000260255.1 Octodon degus | reverse complement strand
TTGAAATTCCAAAAAAATTTGAGTAGCCAAACAAATGTATAAAGGAATCACAAATATGTTAGGCTCACATTTTCAGATTTCAAAGTTTACTAATGTTGGAAATCAAAATGATATAACTGGCATAAACAAGAAAAAATAGATCAATGCAAGTAAAGATTATCTAAACATAGCTGAGTCCTACTTAAGGTTGATCACACACTATGGTCAATTGAAAATCATATCCCCTACCAGTATCAATAGTTATATGCCTTCTTTTCTAAGCAATATATGTTATTGCACCAAATGAATTGTGTAAATTAACAAAGTTCCTGTGTAAAAATAACAAAAAAGATACTTCCACCCTTGTGTTATACAATATGCAAGTAATAACTTGAAGTAGATAAATATGCAACCTAAAGCTATGAAACTTCTAGAAGAAAATAAGGGAACATATTTTAATGACATTGGGTTTCTCAAATGTTTCTGACACTGAGCAATAAACAGCCAGAACATGAAATTCAAAAATTTATTAAATTGAATAACATCAAATCCAGTGTCACTAAAATGTTAAATTATCAGAACCAAAGTTTTATTTTAGAAAACTGAAAATTAGACAAAGGATGAGAACAGCTGAGGAATCTTTAATTCATTCAAAGCTAAAAACATGAGAAAACCAGTATTTCCTGTGTTTTAACCAGCTCTTGGCAGATTTAAAAACCAACAATCTCATAGCAGAGTAGTTAGGAAAATCAGTTGCCTTCCAGGCAAGGGAATGCAGAAAATGCTGAAAGCGCCTACAAACCTCAATTAGAGAGCATCCCTGTGATTTGACCTATGTCTTAATATCTTGGAAAAGGTCCATGTACATAGCTTTGTTAAAGATTCTAATTCTAATTCACTGCTCAGGAAAAATTTTACTTATGAGTTGTTTTGCAGAATTAGTAAATGATAACTCTTATGATAGCTATTTATGTGTATAATACCAATTGGGACAAATAAAATGGTGGCAAAAATGTAAACCAACTTGAAAAGCAGTGTTTCTACAGGTATTTGAAATATTCTGACAGATTCTTTGAGCTATGATTTCTCTTTCTCATTGGTGAGATGCAATACCTGATGGCTACATTTTAAAGGTTTATTTTGACTCACAGTTTGTAGAGGTTTCAGTCCCTAGTCACTGGCTCAAAAGGAGGACAATGTGGCAGAGGGGAGACAGCTCCTGGTGCAGTGGCAGGAGGCAGGGAGATGGAGGGGGTCTATGCCCTTCAAGGCCACACTCCGAGAGACCCACTTTCTCCAAGGGTCATATTTAGTTATAAGCTTTTCAGTGAGCTGATTAATAAATAGCTTAATAATACACGTCCATTACCCAACCAAAGGCACTACCTGTGAATATATGAGGCTTTGGGGGGATATTCAGATATAAACTGTGACAGAACACCCAGCGAAATTTAGTTTGAGGCTGAATTTCTCAATGTAGTAATGCTTGGAGTTAAGGTCTAGTTGGAGTTGCTGGGTCTTAGGAGTGGAACCCTCCTGAACAGATAAAAGGAGTGAGTTTTCCACTGTCTGGGGGGTTGTATTTCCTGTCATGGAATCAGGTTATTTTTTAAATTAATTTTATTGAGAAATAAATAGTAATGAGATAGTTTCAAAACCAATTAGTAGGACAGTTACAATAAATAATATATTGCATATTGTTGTCTTTGTAGTAGTTATTCATAGTACAAGGTACAGACATGATATACTGTCCAAACACTATTAGTACAAA
>NW_004524982.1:262817-264313 GCF_000260255.1 Octodon degus | reverse complement strand
CAAAACCCCAACCCCCTGTGTCTGCCTAAGCAGTTGCTTTAATCCAATGAACTATCTGGCCTGCCCAAACTCACAATACTTTAAATCTTCCTGCTGAGCTCTTTGCTTTTGGTTCTCAACATAAATCTGACTGTAAACCCCCAACAACAGACATAACACTCCCTCACTATTTGACTGCTTTGACATTTCTTTTGCCAGATTAATCAGACTGTCTTGTTTAATCTCAGTCTCAGGCAAAGTCTCTGGACATGAGCAAAATTCAAACTTGCTGCCAAGCTGTAACACAAATCATCTGGAGTTCAACAACCAATGCAGACTTTCCCAGCAGAAACTTTCCTAGCCTAGTACATTAGTTACTCTTCTTCCATTGCTGGGACAAATACCTGATATTCAAAATGAGGGAAAGAAAGGTTTATTTAGTTCACAGTTACTGGAGGCTTCAGTCCACACTCAGCTGGCTCCAAGGCAGAGTGGCACATGGCAGAGAGCAACATTTCATCTTAGTAGCAAAGAGCTAGAGAGCAAATGGAATGGCAGCAGCTCAGGCACCTAGCTAGCCTCTCTCCCCTCCTTACATTGTAATGTATAGTATTTGCCCCAGGGCTCTCACATCCATAATCCCAGCATTGGATGAAAAATCAATCACAAATTCCAGAAGCTGCCCAATGACTGCATGAGGCTTTATGGGAACAACTAAACACAAACCATACCAAGTGTGATATTAAAAGTTAAGAAGCTAAGTTTATTTAGTCTCTTACATCATATCATGGGGTTATTCACATCTGAAAATAAAGAAAGTTTAATTTCTTCTTTTCTTATTGTTATGCTTTTTATTTCTTTGTCTCGTCTAACTGCTGGGGCTAAAGTTTCTAAGGGTATTTTGAATAAGAGTGGAAACACTGGACATCCTTGACTTGTTCCTGATTTTAGAGAAGAATCTTTCATTTTTTGTCTAATTCATACAATGTTGGCCTTGGTCTGTCATAGATGGCCTTTATCATTCCTAGAGAAAGACCATCTGCAACAATTTTCTGTAATTATTTTATCTTGAATAGGTACTCGATTATGTCCAAAGATTTTGTTGCATCTACTGAGATAATCATATCATTTTTTTGTCCTTGACTCTATTAATACAGTGTTCTACATTTATTGACTTATGTATATTGAAACATCATTGTATCCCTGATGAAGCCTACTTAGTCATGCTGTGTAATCTTCATGATTTGCAGCATTCTGTTTACTACTAATTTAACTGAGGATTATTTCATCTAAGTTCATCAGGGTGATTGCCTTATAATTATCTTTCTTAATTGGATCCTTCTCCAATTTGTGTATCAGGGTAATATTGCTTCCAATAATCAATTTGAGAGCACTGCTTCTTTTTCAATTTCATGAAAAATTTTAAGAAGTAATAATGTTAGGTCCTCTTCAAATTTCTTGTAGAATTCAGCAGTTAATATGTAAGGTTTGGGCTTTTACTTTGTGGCAGTTTTTTA
>NW_004524982.1:260352-262717 GCF_000260255.1 Octodon degus | reverse complement strand
TTTTTTTTTTCGGAACTGGGGATTGAACTCAGGCCCTTGCACTTGCCAGGAAAGCGCTTATTCTACTGAGCTATCTCACTGGCCCCTATTTTACATAATTTTATTGAGAAATAAATAGCAATGAGACAGTTTCAAATCAAATAGGACTGTTTCAATAATTAACACATTGCATACTGTGTTCCTAGTGGTTATTCATTGTACAAGATGCAGACATGATATACTATTTACAAACACTGTTATAACAAATCCCTCTATTCATTGAATTAAGAGAATGTAGGTATATCTATCCTAACCATTTTGAATAAACAGATACAAAATGATCATTGATCTCTATCCCTTTTTCTTTAGTTTAGTTCTATCATTTAAATATAGGTGTGTGAACTCAGCAAAATATTCCAAAACAGTCCAGTAGACCATAATAGTATTGGGTCTTCCACATGATTTGCAATGTCAGAAATTGTTGATCTGAGTTCCATACAGCTCAATATAATAACATGGCTTTACTTCTTATACTTCGCTTTTATACTTTTCTGTTGTATGGTAAAGAACAAGATAAAGTAAGACCTATGTAACAAGAATTGTAGCTTTTGTACCTGATAAGGTCATTCAAATCCCCGAAGCATTTATCCTAAGGCCCTGTACCTAAGTTTGCAGATCCTTTGTCAGTGTGAGCCATGTGGATGAGTCACAGCCATTGCTTGACCAATGTGCTCTCTGTGAAAGCCTGAGAAAATGTTTTGTCTCCATGTGACTCTCCTTAGACACACTCTACATCATTGATCTCTTTCCTCTTTGGCCCCATAATTAAAAACCACTACAAACAGGAAGCAGGTTATTTTAATGTGAGTCCCCCTGTCTTTTACACAAAACCTGTTGTTCCTTTTTTATTCCACCATACTATTAGGCAGCACAAGCCCCTTACCATATGTGCCCACCTGATTTTGCACTTTCCAGCCTTTAGAACTGAGTTAAATTTATTTGCTTTATTTTAGCAATATCCTGTGCTAGGCATTGTTACAACAACACAAAGTCGATAAAATAAGACCCCGTAGAATGTATAAGGCTGTATTACAAGTACTTTACAGAGTTTGGAACATACCAAGGAATTTACTGAGATGACTTCATTCCTTTAGCTGCCCATGAGAATTTGCATAAGTAGGAAGTGCAATCCATTAGAGTTACATTGAGGTTTTGTTAGTGTGACAGCACCATGTTGAGTCCTGAAAACATTATGTTATTTTATTAGTAAGTCTCAGTCTTTTAATGATTCTCTTCAGTGAATTTGATAATTGCAAATGTTTTTCTTACACTGTAAGGTTTTCCCTCTTAGTCAAGTCTGAACTGCTAGAGAACAACCAGTGGAAAGAATGTTACTCACGTAGGTAAGGTAAGACTCTGGGAAAGCATGCATTGTTTTTTCTCTCTGACAGAGAATACCTTTGTTATGATGAGAAATTTGAGTCTACTTTCCTCATTACACAACATCTTCACCTATCTGATGTAGGACAGAGTGTTTACAGGGTCTTCATCATGAGAAACTTGTAGGATTTCTGTCAGTACATTACAAGAAGTTGTGTCTCACATCAAGGCCAAATATGCCAGGAATTCCTCAGTCTTACACTTGTTTACTCAGGCTCAAAAATTCTTGAAAAATTATCATTTAAGAATTCCTACAAATAAACTGCCACATTTTTAAGAAATGTTAGAATTTGATAGTGATAGAATAAAACAAAAATTTGCACTTAGTCGGTGTTATTTTTGTTGTCAGTTATCTACAATGTTCCCCTCTTCTACATATTTAATGGTGAACCACTTTCACTGCCCTCCATTTAGTAGGCAACTGCTGAACTAAAATTCTCTTAGTTAGACAAATGGTCACATCAGGGCTGAGATTATGATGCCTATATTAATTTCCCACTGCTATGAAACAAATTTTATGCAAAATATAAAACTAAACAAATTAGGTTTTCAAGGTTGAAATAAAGGTGTAGCGGTGTTACCTTTCTTCTATAACTTCTAGTAGGTAATGTGTTTCTCTTAAATTTTTTTTTTTTAATTTCTAAAAACAAACTAAAATCCTAGGCTCACAGTCACTTCTTTTTGTTTGTAAATTTAAATATTATATGATTTCATTTTTTGTTTGTTTGGTTTTTAGAATTAATTTTAATAAGAAAGAAATATCAGAGACAGTTTCAAAACAGTTGGACAGTTACAATAATTAATACATTGCATGTTGTTGTCTTCATAGTAGTTATTCAGAGTACAAGATGCAGACATGTTATCTTGTTTAAACACTATTCGTACAAATATTTCCTCTCATTGAACTAAGAGAAAGTAGCTGTGTATCTATCCTTTTATGTATATA
>NW_004524982.1:252079-253002 GCF_000260255.1 Octodon degus | reverse complement strand
TTTTAAGAAGTAATAATGTTAGGTCCTCTTCAAATTTCTTGTAGAATTCAGCAGTTAATATGTAAGGTTTGGGCTTTTACTTTGTGGCAGTTTTTTAATTTCATCTTTGATTGTATTGAGTGATAAAAGACTTTTAAATTTTATTGACTTAGCTTTAATAATTCTTACATACCTAGGAAAGTGCATATTCTGTATGTTCCATTTTATTATAATACACATTTTCAAAATAGGTATAGCTGACCTTTTGTATTTCTGCAGGATCTGTTGTGATTTCACCTTTTTCATTTCTCATTATGTGGATATGAGTCATTTCTTTCCAATTCTGATAAGGTTTGGTAATGATTTGTCACTTTTATTTGTTCTTTTTTATAAATTTTATTGAGAAAAAATAGAAATGAGACAGTTTCAAAACAGGTTAGTAGGACAGTAACAATAATACATTGCATATTGTTGTCTTTGTAGTAGTTATTCATAGTACAAGATGCAGACATGATATCCTGTCCATATTAGTACAAATCTTTCTTCTCATTGAATTAAGAGAAAGTACCTGTATATCTATCCTAACTTATATACATAGATACAAAATGGTCCTTCATTTATATCCCCTTTTTTTGTTTAATTCTGTCAGAGATGGGTATTCCATTGTCGTTTAAATATTCTATGTGCATAAATTCAGCAAAACAATCCAATATAGTCCAGTAGTCCATAATAGTAGTGATTTTATTTATTCTTTCAAAGAACTGATTTCAATTCTTTGTGTGTTTTTTTTTTAGTCTACAATGTGTTCGTTTCTTCTCTATTCTGTATAATTTCCTCCCTTGTTTGAGCTTTTCATCTAGCTTGCTCTTCTGTTTTTAGAATTTTGAGGTACACAATTAAGTTTTTGTTTGCACTTGCTCTGTTTTCCTAATGGAGGTATTCAC
>NW_004524982.1:248448-249754 GCF_000260255.1 Octodon degus | reverse complement strand
ACTCCATTGTGTAAAAATACCACATCTTTTTCAACCATTCCTCAGGTGATGGGCATCTCGGTTGTTTCCAAGATTTGGCTATCACAAATTGTACTGCTATAAACATAGGCACACATATATCCCTATGATATGATGTTTTCAGATCCTCCAGGAAAATTCCCAGTAGAGGAATAGCTGGTTTAAATGGAATTTCCATTCCAATTTTCCTAAGCAGTGTCAACACTGATTTCCATAATGGATGCACCAGTCTACATTCCCACCATCAGTGCAGAAGGGTTCCCTTTACCCTACAGCCTCTCCAACATTTGTTTTTGGGTGATTTCTTTATGATAGCCATTCTTTCTGGGGTGAGATGATATCTCAATATTGTTTTAATTTGCATTTGGCAGATGGCTAGTGATGTGGAGCATTTTTTTCATATATCTGTTTGATTCCTTAATTTTGGGGCCCTAGTGTCTTTCAGTTCTTTATAAATTCTAGAGAGTAGACCTTTGTCTGAGTACTTCTTTGTCATGAATTTTTCCAAATTTGTGTGCTGTCTTTTCACTTTGTTAGTAATTTCTTTTGCTGTGAAAAAACTTCTCAGTAAGAGCAGGTGTTGCATATATTTTTATGGCTTCTATCTTTTTGTCTTGGATTTTTCAACGTAAAAATATGCAGTGACATACTTTATCTCTCTTCATCAGTCATGGCTTGAAATTCTTTTTGTCTGCAAACAGAATAGCTATACATGTTTTGTCTAGGCTATGTCCCATGGAATATTGTTTTGTATCTCTTGGGTTTCATTCTATGACTTTATTTTTGAAATTATTTTGGAAATTTGTAAAAAAAAATTATAAATTGTCTTTTCAGGTATATTTCTTTTATGTAATATATTGTTTGATCTTGCTTCTTGATCCATTCTGCCAGTCTGCATTTTTTGATTCATGAATTGAGGCCATTAATTTGGTGATTATCATTGATATATGTTGATCCATGTTTTTATGCTATTTTCTGATTTTTTGCTCCCTCTTTTTTCTCCGTCCCTTGCCTTAATTTTTTGCCTTGCGTGCTAGATTCCTTCTGTTGGTGTTCATGGACTTGTAGTCCTTGTTATCTCTTTCTACAGTATCCTTCAGAGACTGGGCATTTGGGCCCATGTCTGTAATCTTAGCTCATGGGATACTGTAAACAGGTGGATCACTATGAGCCCAATCTAGTAGTGAGACCCTGACCACCCTGTAGAACCTTCTCTAAAATACCAAGAACTAAAAACAAACTGACAAACAAAAGAACCCAAAAACCCCAAGAGATCCTGACTCTATAG
>NW_004524982.1:243109-244168 GCF_000260255.1 Octodon degus | reverse complement strand
AATTACCCCTCAAAATAAAAGACCTAATCAAAATATAGTCAACTGGCATGATGAACAGACACTTCTCAGAAGAAGAGATGCAAAGGTGAATAAATGCAAAAAAAAAAAAGTTCACATTATCTTGTCATTTGAGAATTGTAAATTAGAGTAGCACTGAGATTCTCTCTTACTCCAGAAACAATGGTCAGCCCCAAGAACTCAAATAATGACAAGCACTGTTGAGATTCCTGTGAAAAGCAGTGCTTTAGTTTTCCTCATTGATGGGAATGGAAACTACTGTAATCAGTTTGGAGATCACATTGGAATTTATTGATAATATCACAAGTAGAAATTCCACTTGCTCCAGGTGTTTTCTTTCTGGATTAAAAACATCATATTTTAATGATACATACTTATCTTTATTTATAGCGTCAGAACTCCTAGTAGCCAAATCTTTGTAGTGGCTTCTACGTCCACCAAAGAGATAATTAGAAAAATAAAATACGGCATTTATACACAATGTAATATTCTTCTGCTATGAAGGACACATTTGTGTCATTTGTAGGAATATGGATACACCTTGAGACCATACTGTTAAGTCAAATAGATCAGGTACAGAGGATTAAACATCACATTATTTCTCTTTCATGAGAAAGTCAAAGTGTAAATAGGGATTGTGTAATGACGATTCCAAGGCTAAGCAGTGCTTAGGAGGTGAAGTATTCTACAACCACTCAAGTAGTATCTGTTGTGGCCCATCTATGAGATAAATTAACACACATGTCAGACTTCCACCAGGTCAGAAGTAATTGTTCATGACATTATTTTTACAAAATGCATATTTCCCTTATCTATTTTTGTTGGGGTAAACTCACATAGAAAAGAACTACTGACATTTGAAAGTCAAGCATTCAATAGAATTTCATACATTCTCATTAGTCAATCCTTAATTTTTTCTTCTCCCAATACTTGTGTTCAGTCCAAATAGAAAACCCATAACTATTAATCCATCAGTCTCCATTTTCTTCTGAATCTCTGGCTTTCAATTTCAAGGGCTGCACATATTCTGGGTAGTTAAGG
>NW_004524982.1:233300-243009 GCF_000260255.1 Octodon degus | reverse complement strand
TCTTCTTCTTCTTCTTCTTCTTCTTCTTCTTCTTCTTCTTCTTCTTCTTCTTCTTCTTCTTCTTCTTCTTCTTCTTCTTCTTCTTCTTCTTCTTCCATTCTCTCTAAGATGTTGAGTTCTGAGGCTGTATTTAAATTTGTGTTAGTCTTTCTTTAGCTTGCAGAGTCCTGAGTTTAAAGAGTGTACCATAGTGTGAGGTTTATAGTGGCCTTATTTTTTTTCTTGATATTTTACATCACCACTTTCAGTCTGATGAAAATTCTCGGTTGTAATTCTAAAAAGTATTTACCATGTTCAGTCAAAGAAGCATTTCAAATAACAAATTCAGGAAGTCAATCATGTGTTTGTTGTCTACTGTCAAATAAAGGCAAACAACATTATTTCATTACTAAACTGAACATTTGAATGAAGTGACTCAAAATAGTTAAGTTTCTTAAGCAAAAAGTAAGCTTCCCTCAAAAAGCATGGGTGAAACTAATTCTGCCAGTCCATTCCCACATCCCAGGGAAGTGTCCTTAAGCAACCTTAATTGCTTTAGATAAAGAAGAACACTTGTCTGGTGATTCCATATTTTAGATGGGTAGGTATTTTTACTCTTCACAATGTATAATTCTAGTTTGAATAAAAAGTAGAAGAGAATGTATACTTATCTTTCTCATGAAAGTAACACTATCTTGCCACCTCTGAGAGATATCTCCCAGGAGACATGGGTTATACTTAACTTACATCTAGAAAATAAACCTGCAATGTCATGAAGAATATCTCTGGCAAGAATTATTCCATGAGGTATGCTAATATAAAAGACTTATTTGCACACATTCCTTGTCTCAAAGAGATTGCTATGGAATCCATGTAGCAGAAAAGTATCATATTCTCATAGTACCTTGTGCATGAGATTGCTAGCACTTTCCACTTTCTGTTACCATGAACTGTTCATGTGAACAGTTCTTGTGCTAGACTGTAAATCCCCAAGCTTGAGGAACATACTTTTGTCAGCTTAGTGTGTGAAGAATCTAAAACACTTCTGAGAAAAGAGTGACACATTCACTACGATGTGATTGCTGGACACAAGAAGCTGCTCCTTCCTTATTATTTCTGTAGTGAGTGATGAGACACTACTCTTTCTGCATTTTCGATTCCCTTTCAGAATCTCCAGATTCTATGCATACTCACTTTGTTGAATTTAGCCAGTTTCATGACTTTCAATGGCACCTATATATTGAGAGTTCAGAAGTCTATCTTTAGCTCACACCTGCCACTGGAAATCTAGACTGACTTAGCCAACTGCTTGTCCATTTGTGTCTAAACTCTGAGCTAAATACCCAGGGTCTGCCTTAGTTATTTTTCTCTCATTACTGGAAAAAAAATACTTAACACCCCCAAATAAGGAAGGGTTTATTTATCTTAGAGTTAGTGAGGGTTTCAGTCCATACTGCACTGGTTCCAAGGCAGACTGGAAGGTGGCAGAGGGCAGCAGTTCATGACAGTGGAATACAGCAAAAGATCAAGAAAAAATTGGAGAAGTATAAGCAACAATGGCTACAGAGAACAAATCATTATTTACATAGAGAGACAGTTATGTTGCATTCAGGCTAATCAACCAAGGGTGAGTGCAGCACTTATACCTGTAATCCCAGCAATGGATCATGAATTAATCACAAACTCTAGAAGTTTGCTCCATAACTGAATGATGCTTTGAGGAGAAAACTAGACACAAACCATAACACTAATACTAGAGCTTTATCTCCCAGCAATCAATTCTTACAGTCTCTCTCAAGCTTAGTAAGTGACAGTTTCATTTTCAGTAGCCAAGACCCACAATGTTGTCCACCTTTGGACCTTATTCAGGCATTTCCACCAGAGCCACCACTGTCATTCCACTTCATGCCATCACCCATTTCCTGTCTCCACTACTGGAGACCTTACTGATCTCCTTGTCTTAACCCTTGTCCCCTACAAATATCCTCCACACAGCAGCCAGTGTGATCCTTTCAAAATCTTAAGTAGCTGATGCAGCTTCTCTGCCCAAAGCTTTTCTGTTCTCTCTGTGCATTTTTAGAACTGATCCATGTTCTATATAATTGCTTCTAGGCCTGCAGAAACTATGTTGTCTCCACACACTGGAACCCTGCTGCAGCTCACCATTCTTTCCTGGCATCCTCTTTCAGAAGGTCTGGACTTCTTTCTGCTGGCAGATGATAGCAACAATCAGCTACTCTTCTCTCATTGCTGGGACACAATATGGGATATCCAAAATTAAAGAAGGAAAGGTTTATTTTGCTCACAGTTAATGGAGGTTTCATTCCATATTCAGCTGGCTCCAAGACAGAATGTCACATGGCAGAAAGCAACACTTCGTGACAGTGGGGAACAACAAACAGCCAAAGGAGGAATGGCTGCTGTGGCTTCTAGCCAGCCTCTCTCTCCTAGTACATTATAACGCAAATTTCTCACACCAGGGCAGGAATAGCACTCACACCCTTAATTGCAGGCATGGACCATGAATTAACCACAAATTCTAGAAGCTGTTTCATGATTGCATGAGGCTTTAGGGAGACATATAGCCACAAATTATAACATTCTGCCACTGGATCCCCAAAGTCTCATGCACATGTAGTTATGTAAAAGGCATTTTAGTCCATCTTTAATAGTTTCCAAAGTCCTACAGTTTCAGCATTGCTCAAAATCCAAGTCCCAAGTCTCCTCTAAGATACAAGGCAAACTCTTATCTGTAAGCTCCAGTACAAACCAGAAGTTAAACACTTCCAACATTCAGTGGCACAAGATAAACATTACCATTCCAAAAGTACAAACAGCAGAATTGGGAATAAAGCAAGTCCAAAATCCAGAATGGCAAACATTAAGTCCTATAGTTCCATGTGGAACATCTGAAGCAATCTGTGGCAAATTGTGAGCTCCATGTGTCTCCACTCCTATAGCATACTTGGTGGTAGTTCCCATGACTTGTCTCTTAGGTCAGATTTGCTCCCTCCTTGCTGTTTCCCTTCGATGATTCATGTTCCTGGCTTTTCTAAACTTCTGGGATTTCCACTGTGCAGTAAGCTTCTCACTCTCAGCTTCACACACTGCCCTCTCCTGTGCACACTGCTTTGCCTCCCAGGCATTCTGAAATTGAGATGGAAACTTTCCTAACCTTAGAACACCTGCATTCTATGAGGACCTAAATGGAATGTCATGTGGATACTACCTCCTCTGATGCCCTCAGGCCATCTTTTCTGTTCTGTTCCTTCCCCACAGTGAAGATAAGTCCTCTATCTTTGTATTACTTAGCTTTATTGGCACTTCCTTTCTGACCAAACTCACATTTTAAATCATCCTGCTGGGCTCTTTGCTCTTGATTCTCATCATAAATCTGAGTAAAGCTCCCAATAACCCATGCTACTGCCTCCACATTTGACTACTTTGAAATTTCTTCTACCACATTAACCAGTGTACTATGGTTAATCTCAGTTTCATTCAAAGTCTCTGGACACAAGTAGAATGCACAAAAAATTTCTGCCATGCCATAACACAAATTGTCTGGAGTCCAATGATAAATACCTTCCTTCTTCCCAGAAGAAACCTTCACAGCTGGGCCTTCACAGGCAGAATTTCTATCAGCCTTTTGTTCTTCTGAGCTCTGACCAGAATCTCCCATTCAGTACAACTAAAAGCATTCCAGCTCTTGTCTTGTAGATGACCTCTCCAAACCTTTCCTATCTTTTCCCATACATCATTCCCAAAGTCTGTTTAAGCACGTGATCAGATTTAGTCGCAACAATGACCCCACTTCTCTGGTACTAAATTCTGTCTCAGTTACACTTCTCTCATTGCTGGGACAAAATACCTGACACTCAAATTTTAAGAATGAAAGTGTTTTTAGCTCACAGTTAGTGGAGGTTTCAGTCTGTACTCAGCTTACCCCAAGGCAGCGTGGTACATGGAAGAGAGCAACCCTTCATGGCTGCAGGGGAACAACAAAGAGCAGAGAGAGGAGTAGCAGCTGTGGCTTCTAGCAAATCTCTCTCCCCTCCTCCTGTTGTAATGCAGATTACCCTCCCCAGGGCAGAAATAGCACTCATACCCATAATTCCAGCATTGGATCATGAATTAGTCACAAATTCTACAAGCCATGCCATGACTGAATGAGGCTCTGGGGGAACACCTAGACACAAACCGTAACTGTCATGTTGACTAGAAAGCTCTTGTGGACTCCTATCTCTATCATCCAGGCTTGTGTCTCTGTAGTTTCATCTAACTCTCTCCTCATAAGATTCTTTCAGAATCAGCCTTTGCTGACCAAGGAGATCACACGGGCAACACTCCCCTTCCACCAGGTCTTGTCCTCCCCCTCACCCAGTAGTTGCTAGGGTTAAGAAAGATAAGTGGTCTTCTATGCAGCTGTACCAAAGCCATTTATTACTTTTGTTTTACATCTTAAGCCAGATGCTCCCTATTCTCTCCAGACTACCTCCACACTGGCAACCTTCCTGAATATCTGGTATTATAGAAACACACTAGCACATCTGCTCTCTCCCATTTTACTCTGCACATGCTCTTTCTCCGGTACTCATATCCCGCTCATATGCTGGATGTTTGTCATTTGCTCCGCACCCCACAGGCAGGCTGCAAGCTCTAGGACAACAGTGGGTTTGTGGATTTCCAGTGTCAAGAAAAATGTGTGAAGTAGGGCTGGCACTCAGCATTTTTGAAGAACTGGATGGATGAAAAGGCAGATGCAAAAAAGAGAAGTACACCTGCTGCTGGTGGTGCACTAAGTGACAAGTCCCCAGAATCGCTCAGCTTGAAATACACCCTCCTGTAACCATGCATTCAGCTAGCTAGACTGTGGACTGTATCTCACATTTGATGTTCCTAATGCTCAGTATGGAGATATGGAGTGAAAGGGATTCAGTGAATGCTGAATGAGGGAACACATTGTATTACAAAGAAGTAGGCCTCTATATTGCACATGTGACCCCTGGATTGATATGAGGTAATGCTCATTAAACATGTTAATAAAAAACTTTATAATGGTTGGGCCATGCTTGGTAGCAGGTAGAATTTTATTTGTACAGAGTATCCATTAGCAATGTGGTTCATTTAGTGATCTAATTTGTCGACAAGGGCTCCTTCATGTGACTTTAACTGCCCTTCTCTTAGGATGGAATTAACCTGATCACCCTTGCATGATAGGAGGATGGGGCATGCAGATGATTTTTGCAGCACTACAAAAGGTTTAAGCCATGTAAACGTTTATATTATGACAAATTAGAGTCACTTAGGAATGACCTAGAATCATAAAACTCACTTTAAATTGTGAATGAACCTCTGGGTAAATGTCTGAAAAACTAGTTAATATACAAAAATGCTTACTTTTTACTTTGCTTTTATTTTATTTTTTACTACTGGGAAGCAAACTCAGGATCTCACCCTTGTCATGGAGGTGCTATGCCACTGAGGCACTCCGCGGTTAACACTTATTTTTTAAACCATGCATTAACATCAAATAGCAAAGTCTGTGCATGTAATACTCATGTATTTGATGTTTTAGTTCAATTCTTTATTTTTCAAATATTTTCTGAAATTTTAACATTTTCCAAGATGACAAAATTTTCTTAAATAATAACTTTGTGTTGCACAACCATAAAATACTCTCTCTAGACTGAAATATCTCAGAATTGAGTGTGTGCCATAATAATTTTAGCTGACCTTAGGAGTAAACTCACACTTTAAGCCACCTCACATGTGGGATTCCTCTGCACAGTTGTAAGCTGATTATTAAGTATTTGTGGATGAATTTAGGTTTAGATATCTATATTTTTATTTGCCTGACTTTTGTTCAAATTATAAAAAATAAATAGTTAATGCACTAAATCCATTTAATATTATCATACATCTATTATTTTCTTTTCCCCACATCATTTAATTTATGCTACAAAGATTCTTTAGCATTTTTAACAGAGGGGATAACTGAGACTTTGAAAGCTATCAAAGGTCCCATACATCTGTCAAAAGAAATTTTATTCATTCCCCTGTCTGGACTCGCATGCCAAATAATAAATTGTATAGTTTATATTAAGAGAAATAGCTCTCTCCTTATGTTTCATGCTATTGTTTGCCCACACCAAAATTTTATTATTTTTTAAGAATTATTTTTAAAAATATTAGAAACAATTCAAAATTTTGTTAAGCAAAATAATAAAAATTCAACAACTGCATAATACTCTCTTCAAATTAATTGTTCAGATTACCAGATACAAATATGCAAAATTGGTCAAAAGAGTTATAAAATTTAATTTAAAAAGAAGAATATTAAGCATTAACTCTACATTCTTCTATAGGTACGTGAGAAATAAAATATTTTCCCATAATTTTATTGATAAACAAATAGCAATGAGAGAGTTTCAAATCAAATTGTTAGGACAGTTTCAATAATTAACACATTGCATACATTCTTCCTAGTGGTTAATTGCTCTACAAGATGCAGACACGATATCCTATTTACAAACACCATTAGAACAAATCACTCTATTCAACATCAGAGATTCTTGTCATACAACGGTCAATAGCCCTTCTTGTCTCCAGGTTTGAGAAGATGTCTCATAATGCAGCATCTATTCAAATCTCCTGTGACAAGGATTTAGCACAGGTCTGGGACACTTTGCAAAAGGACCGGGTAAGAGATCTAAAGTGGAGTGAGGAGAATAGAGTCTGAAGAAGGTGGGCAGGTCTTGCACCTCCTGGTAGAAGACACCAACTACTAGGAGTACCTGAAGCAGAGTGACTCAGAATATTGATGTACTACAGAATATGCAGAATATTGATGTACTATAGAATGTGCAGCTACAAAATATGCAGAATATTGATGTACTACAGAATATGCAGCTAACCACATAGCTATCTGCAAGTGGCCACTGTAGTCCCTGGAGGTACCTACAAGTGGTCACAGCATTTATATAAATTGGAGCAGCCTTGGCAAGCCAGTCCTGATGAACAGAACTGCTCATTTGCTGGGTTATAGACAACTGCCTTTCTCTAAAGGCAGGACAAACTAGAGTTCCACCAGAATGCAAAATACTCCCTTTTCAAACTAGGGTGAAATGAATGAGAGTTGGGAGCAGAAACCATAAGACAGTATGGACATCTCCTTGTCTTAATTCTATCCTCTTGGTAAAAATCATTAGTTTAGAAGACATGGTGGGTTAGAAGCTCTAATACATAGTATAGCAGTTTATCCCCATTCCATCCAGAGCCTACAGATATTGATAATGTAATTTCATGCGAGGAGAGGTCATTGATTAGGCATCTTATTGATGTACTACAGAATATGCAGTTAAAGATGCTAGGCCAGATAAAATTCCAACAATAACAGATTGCCCTGCTAGGAAACTGCCCTCCTAGTACAAACAGAACATTGTCCCCAAAGAGCTCCTCTCTTTTCCACCACCCTTGGAGTTTAGAAATTTCTGGAATAAGTGCATCCAAAAACGATAAGATTTTTATTGGGGTAGCCCATGAAATTTTTTTTGCCATAGTTTTATTGATAAACAAAAAGCAATGAGACAGTTTCAAATCAAATCGGTAGAACAGTTTCAAAAATTAACACACTGTATACATTTTTCTTACTGGTTAATTGCTGTACAAGATGCGGACTTGATAGCTTATTTACAAACACCATTAGAACAAATCATTCTATTCATTAACAGAATGTAACTATATATATATATATCCCAACCACTTTGAACACGCAGATATGAAACGGAAATTCATCTGTACACCCTTTATTTGTTAAGCTCTGATATTTGAATATTATAGGGGTGTAAACTCAGCAAAATATTCTAAAAGAGTCCAGTATCCCATAATAGTATTGGGTCTTCTGTTTAACTGGCAATGTCAGAAAATGTAGACCTGAGTCCCTCACAGCTCAACACAACAGCATGGTTTTATTTCTTATATTTCGTTTTTATACTTTTATTCTGGATGGTTAAGAACAATGTAAAGCAGGACGTATGCAACAAGGGTTGTAGCATTTGGATCTGATAAGTTCAGTGAAATCCCTCAGTATTTATCCTGAGATTCTGTACCTCAGATTGTAGAACCTTTGTCAGTGTCAGCCATGTGGATGAGTCACGGCCAATGCTTGGCCAATGTGTTCTCTGTGAAAGCCTGAGAGAGTGTTTTCTCTCCATGTGACTCTCCTTAGGCACACTGTACATCATCGATCACTTTCCTCTTGGGCCCCATAATCTCCTAGATCAGAAAATTTGGCACACTACAGAGTTACATGAAGTTACAGTACACATTCTCATATGTCCTGAGTATTAATTGACCTTAGAAGACTAGGGCCAAATGGCTTTCAGTGCAGCCCTCCTTTTTCTCTAATTTTGGTCTGCAAACTTAGGTTGTTAACCATCCAGAAGACAAGTTTGTTATTATTATCAAACAACTTAGGCTGTTAAGCTTAATCTCACTATCTGTCTGTATATCAAACATCTTAGGCATAATATGGAACAGGTACTTTTCATCAAGTATTGATATGTTGAAATTTAAGTCCCTACAGAATATGATAAAAAAATTTAAAAATTAGAATATATTTTAAAATAGGCATAAAGAATTATATACTTCATATGTTTGCACATAAGTCCAAAAATCTCACCATATACAACCTTGAAGCAGGACAGTCCCAAATTATTCCTTTCCCTGTCTCTTGCTTTGCTTCACCACCTCCTTCTTCTTGAACAATGATCTACCTGAGAGACATCATAGCAGTAAGTGGCATGTCATGACAAGCAGCCCATGTTCAGTAAATCAAAATGACAGGCACTCAAAGCATGAAACTACTATTACAAATTACCATCTGGAGTGCAGTAGCTTATTTCACAGGTATCAGTATATATAGTTAGTCAGGGTGAGAATCTTTCCCAAAAACTGCTAGATTAAAAAATCTTCTGAAGATTCTCAGGATCATTGCTTTGCACATCTTCTACATATAGTTGTATGGCTTAATGTTGTCATGTTTCCTAGCTCTTCTCCTTTCCCTCTCTGGATTGATTAAGTCCTTGAGATTGTGCTTATCTTTTACTTGTATTATACCTATTTATTTGTATTTCTTCTTTTGAGTTTTTATACTAGGGAGACTATACGACATTTACACATGTGTGTCTGGTTTATTTCACTTATGAGTATATGTTCAAGTGGCATCCACTTCAATATAAAGGCTTCGAGTTAATCATTCTTAATAGCTAAATAATACTCCATTGAGTAAAAATATCACAACTTTTTCAATCATTCCTCAGGTGATGGGCATCATGTTTGTTTCCAAGATTTGGCTATCACAAATTGTGCTGCTATAAACATAGGTACACATATATCACTATGATATGATGTTTGCAGATGCTCTGGGAAGGCTCCGAGTAGAAGAATAGCTGGTTTAAAGGGGATTTCCAGTCCAACTTTTCTAATGAGTCTCCATTCTGATTTCCATAATGGTTGCAGTAGTCTACATTCCCACCAGCAGTGGAAAATTGTTGCTTTTTCCCCACAGCCTCTCCAACATTTGTTGTTGGGTGATGTCTTTATGATAGCTATTCTTTCTGGAGTGAGGTAATATCTCAATGTAGTTTTAATTTGCATTTCATGAATGGCTAGTGATGTGGAGCATGTTTTCATATATTTATTCACATCTTTAATTTCTTCCTCTGAGAAG
>NW_004524982.1:232201-233200 GCF_000260255.1 Octodon degus | reverse complement strand
TGTTGGGGTAAACTCACATAGAAAAGAACTACTGACATTTGAAAGTCAAGCATTCAATAGAATTTCATACATTCTCATTAGTCAATCCTTAATTTTTTCTTCTACCAATACTTGTGTTCAGTCCAAATAGAAAACCCATAACTATTAATCCATCAGTCTCCATTTTCTTCTGAATCTCTGGCTTTCAATTTCAAGGGCTGCACATATTCTGGGTAGTTAAGGCCTCTTGGAGAGCTATCCCCGGTGTGATTATGCAATGTCCTTTTTCATCCCTTAGAGCTTACCTTAATCTAAAATCCACTTTTTTCTGAAATTAATATGGCTATTTCAGTGTTCTTTTTATTATAACTATCACGGCATGTATTCCACTCGCTTCTTATTTCTAATTTATATATGTTTTACATTTAATGGGGTGCTCTTTCAGCTCACAGAAAGTTATATATTGCTTTTGAATGCACTCTATCATTGATCTCCAAATGGTGAACTTAGGAAATTAACATTAAAGTGAATATTGACATTGTTGAATAAGTCTTCCGTATTAGTTATGTTTTATATTCATTTCCTTTTTCTTTATTAAAAGAAATATCTGCACATTTTTATAGTGCACTGTGATATTTGGGGACATTTATATATCACACGTTGATCAATTTAAGATACTTTAGTTCTATATCCACTTGGTTCTTCATCAGCTTCTTTATGAAGGAAAATGATTGGTGTATGTACAGAATTACCTTCTAGCCATTGTTACCAAAACAATGGCAAGTCAATAATGGAGGTGATAGGCAGACAGTTGTTCATTTAATCTTCAGGGGAAAATAATGAGAGTTCACTAGTCCTACTTATAGACAAAAAAACTAACACTCAGAGATGTTAAACTATCCCCCAAAGTTACGATCCCAGCAGGACCAGGCTTCAAACCTTGTGTTGGTCAACTCAGTACTATATTGTACCAGGATGAAGTAGTTTATGTAGTAGGAATTTTTTCTGGCTTAAAGAAAC
>NW_004524982.1:219166-232101 GCF_000260255.1 Octodon degus | reverse complement strand
TGTGGTGCTGGGGGATTGAACCGCGGTCCCTGATGCTTTTGCTAAGCTTGTTCTAAGTAGGTGCTTTAGACCACTGAGCCATCTCTCCAGCCCATGAACGTATTTCACTTCTCCATCAATGATGAAAGAGAGTTTTTCAGGGTATAGTAGCCTGGGCTCGAATTTGTTTTCATAGAGGACCTGAAGCACTCTGCTCCATTCTCTTCTTGCCTCCATGGTTTATGAAGAGAAGTCAGCTGTAATTGTCATGGGCTTTCCTTTGAATGTGACCTGCTTCTTTTCTCTAGCGGCTTTCAATATTTTATTCTTGTGCTGAATTTCTGGGATCTTGATTATTAAACGTCTCGGTGTGTTTTTCATTAGATAGAGGTTACTTGGCTTTCTGTATGCTTTAGTTACCTGAATGTCAGTTTGTTTCCTCGTATTTGCGAAGTTTTCTCCATTACTTCTGCCCATATTTTCTTAATGTCATTTGTATTGACTCCTTCTTTCTCATTGATGCCTATTAGTCTCACATTGTTCATCTTTGCATCGCCTTGCAGGTGATGGATTATTCTTTCCTCCACCTCGTTGTTTTTAAGAGATTCTTTCTTTTGTTTTCACTAGCTACACCAGCATCTTCAAGGTCTGAAACTCTGTCTTCATTTTCAATTAAACGGTTTTGCAAGCTTGCGATTTAGGTTTTAATTTCCTCTCTATCTCTTTTATTCTGCTTCATGCGATCTATTTCTTTTCTGTATTGCTCATTGAAGGAATCCGTCATTTTTCTAATCTCTATTTTTTTGTCAATGTCTTCTTAGAAGCAGTTATAAATTCTTTTACTGCAGTGTTTTCTTCAGATTGTGTTTCCTCCCTATGTTTCTGTAGTTGCTTCTTTTCTTCAGATGCTATGAGTTCTGAGAATTCTTTTTTTTATTTAAGAAAAGAGTTGTGCTCTGATTTCCTCTATATCTTTCTGCTGTTGCTTATTTCCTACCGACACTATTAATTCATGCATTTGAGCTGAGCTGGTGTTCTCTGCACTTTTTCTGGATGGGTACTGAGTTTCCTCCATATGTTTCTGCATTTGATTCCTTACTGCAGATGTTATTAATTCAGGGATTTCTTTTTTTTATTTCCAATCTGTGTTCCTCTATACCTTTCTGCAGCTCTTTCATTATTTCAGAAGCCACTGATTCATTACTTTCAGCTGTAATTCCCAATTTGTTCTGTGTTAGTGTCCTCTGCACTGTTTACAGGTGGTGTTGGGTTCTGAGGTTGCATTTTTTTCCTTATCATTTTGTGTAGCACTGTCTTCTGACCTTTGTTGTAGAACTTTTTGGTAGTTATAACCTTATTATGTCCTGACGTTCAGGTGCAGATCTACAGTGTCTGGATTTATCCAGCTGTACCTGGCTTGGGTCTGTCTGCTGTGCTCAGCTCCTTCCAGCTGCTGCCCTTGAAGTTGAGCCTGTTGTTCCCCTGTGGCAAGATGTTCTGCTCCTGGAATTGCTGAGTGGTTCTATCCTCTCTGTAGGGATTGCAATTGCACGGTTACACCCCAGGCCTGTCTGGCAGGCTTGAGCTGAGCCTGTAGGGGACAAGTTGGAGTAGGGGTAGAGGCAGGTCTCCCACACACTCACTGGATCTGGGCTAGGACTGGGTCTCGGTGTTCCCAGAATGTGGCAGAAATTCCTACTTGTCAGGCGGGGTGGGGGAGGTGCTGCGTAGTGGTGGAGGGCGTCCCAAGGGAGTGAAAGTAGGTCTGACCCATGCTGCGCCTGGGCTTGGACCCGGAGTTGGTCCAGCAGGAGTTGGTCCAGCAGGTGCAGGGTAGCCGGAAGCTCTCCCACACTCCCACCGGACCGGGGCTAGGACTGGGTCTGGGGGTTCCTGGAATGTGGCAGAAATTCCTATTCTGAGGGCGGGGTAGGGGAGGTGCTGCGGAGTGGTCGCTGGCGTCCCAAGGGGTGGAGGATGATCTGACACACACTGCGGTTTGGCTGGGGCTCCAGGAAAAAAATATTATTAGCCATTATTTGATAAATTCTGTAGTTTTTTAAATGGAAATTCTTATTATTGTATTTTTAGTGCTTTGATCATTTTCTATTGTAAGCATGCATGCTTTAAATTGTTTTCTTCCTTCCACTCCATTAAATATAACTCTCCTGTAATACAAAATTACCTTAAATACTAAAGTGTATGTATTGCTCTTTTTCCTTCAGTATTTTATGAAGATAAATTGGTACATATCTATTTCAATATAATCAGCTCTCAAGGAGGTTGAGACAGAATAATTGGAAGTTAGACTCCCACCTGTGCAATTTAGCATCTTAGCAAGATAGACACACAGATTAAGAGAACATGAGACTTTGAAAAATATCTATGTATCTTTTGTTAACCGATTTTTACAGATACCAAAAGTTTACATTGGTGAAAAGAAAACCTCCCAGACATGTAATACTGGAAAAAGTAGACAATCTTATATAGACGATTTAAATTAGATACCTATGTCTCAGGATGAATAAAAATAAACTCAAAATTAATCAAATACCTTAATTCAAAACTTGAAATTCTGAAAGTCTTATAGGAAAATATTGGAGAACCGTTCTAGTGGCACTGGCAAATGAATACCTTAATAGGAATTGAGAGATGGACTAAGCAAGTGCAAGAGTTGAAAAGAGATTACCTCAAATTTAATTTCCTCCATACAACAAAGAAAACAATGAAAATAGTTAAAGAGGCAATTGAAAAAAGGGATAAAATTATCATCTGTTATTCATTTGACAAGGTTTAACATGAATATATAAAAAATCAGAGCTGAACATCAAAAGTTAAAAAAAAACACAATTGAAATATGGATAAATAACCTGAATATATTCTTCTCAGAAAAATGGATGCAAATTGCCAGGAAATATATGAAAAAATGCTACATATTTCTACCAATCAAGGAAAAGAAAATAAAAGAACCAATGAGATTCCATCTCTAGTTAGAATAATTGTCATAAAAATGAAGCTGGCCTGGATGTGGAGAAAATGAACTATTTTGTAGCATTACTGGGAATATATATTAGTGTAATCACTATGAAAAACGTTATAGTGGCTCCTTAAAATCTAAAACTTGAACTGCCATATGTTCTAGCTAACTCTTGCCTAGGCATATATGTAAAATAAAAATAAAGGCAGTATATCAAAGATATACTTGCATACCTATGTTTATTGTGGCCCTATTCAATATTTCAAGAAACTGGACACTCAATTCAGAGATCTCTTTTAATTTCTTTACTTAATTTATATACTAGAGAACAGAAAGAATAAAAGTTCATGTTTTCTGCTCTCAGAATTCAATCACCTTTTCTTTTACTAAATATAAGACCTTAAGCAGATGACTCAGTCTCTCTGTTCTTCATTTCACTTTATTCTTTTATTTATTTTTATTTTATTTATTTTTTTAGTTTGTTTTGTTTTTGTTTTTGCAGAACCAGGGATTCATCTCAGACCCTTGCACTTGCCAGGCAAGCACTTATTCCACTGAGCCATCTCCCGGGCCTCACTGTATTCTTTTAAACATAATTGATAGTAGCAACACTGATTTACAGGACTGTTGTCAAAATGAAATATGCTAAAAGGTATAAAATGCTTGGAATCATGTTTGGCATATATGAAGTGCTGAAACATTTAAAATTATTGTTTATATCTATAAGCATATTGTAGTTCTTGACCCCTTGATACTGGACTATCAATTCAGTTTAGTCAACTTTGAAAAGAACATAATTTGTAAGCAATTGGCTCTTTTCACATCATTTAGACATACTTTCATTTTTGTCAGCTAAGTAAATATTTAAAAATGTCTAAATTACTCAGTGAATACCAGATATCTTTACTTAAATGAAAAGAACCCCAGACAATTACCAGGCCTACTTTTACTAAGAAGTCTTTTCATTTTAATTGACTATTTACTTGTGTTACCAGTGAAGTGCCTGCAATCTGGAGGCTCTGATTATAATCTACCATTTCTTACAGACTTGTAGAATTCAAAGCCTAAACTACAAGTGTTTCTATAAACTTTAACTCCAATTTCTTGGGAAACATGGGACATTTACATCTAGCTCCCAAAAGTAATAACAAGGTCTGAAGATTTTGTGAAAATACCTAAAAACCCCCCAAAACCCTCAAAACTATATTCTGAATTGTCCACTTATAAACCAATACACAACCAATAAATTAAAACATATAGATAATTTTAAAAAGTTCTGATCAATGTACGTTCAGACAATAGTGCTGGAAATGTAAAGGTGTGGTCCAACCTTTGAGGAAAAAGTCTGCAGTTTATGTGAGCACCATTAAAAGGCTTTATTAAATGAAGTTCTACTAACCACCCAGATTTTCTCCCACCATACACAAAGCACACACTTACAACCAAAATATATTTAGCATTGGCTTATTTAAAATAGAATCATAAGGGCTGGGGAGATAGCTTGGTGGTCTAAGTGCCAGCCTGGCAAGTGTGAGGATCACGGTTCAATGCCCAGTACCACAACCTGTGCCAGCCCCAGAACCCTGAGTGCACTGTGCCAGCCACAGAAACTGGGTGTGCTGGTGTGGTGCATATCTGCAGTCCCTGTGCTCGGGAGGCTGATACAGAAGGATCATTATGAGTCCAAAGCTGTGTAGCAAGACCCTAGACCTAATTAATTAATTAATTAATTAAAATAAAACAAAATAGAACCATGGATAATTTTGGATAATAACATAATAATTGTGATTTGCACAAGGAAATATTTTAAACTAATGAGAATACCTTCAGAGAGTTCCATAGGATATAAAAATGGTAGTTATATCCATTTTTGTTGGCAAAATATTATGCAGAGTAGTATCTAGGAAGTGTAGTACATACACACGTAATCAACACCTGATTTACGACACAAAAAATGTGTGAACAATTGAACTGGATGAGAAGAATAAAGAGTCACTCATTTCCACTGATTAAATACTGCACAGGATATCCATTTATCAAGCTATCTTTCTAATTACTTTTCTGTTCTGTATCTCTAGGCAGAAGGGCCAGTATTCATCTGTAGAGTAGCTGAGTGTTAGCAAGAAAATGGGGCTTTTTATCTTTCTCCTTGTATCCATCTTTGTCTGCTTCCTTATGTGGTGGTTGTACTCTTATGTATTCACAATTGTTATCCCCTGACAACTGGGTTATAACTATATAGCATAGTTAACTGGGGTAGGACAGCTGTGACTATACAGGATCACAAAGACAGTTGATATTCCTGCATCACTCTCTCCACATACACCTCCCCCTTCTTATCAGCCTTTGAGAAAGGCAGTTCTCCACTGAAGTATCTGATAGGTTTTAACGTTGTCACAGCAGAGAAACACCCAGAAGGAAAAGGGAAAGGGGCTTTATCATAAAGAAAAATGGACTTCATTATCTTAGAGGATGCAGAGAGAATTTGGGAAGATAAGGAATTCTCTGGATTGGAACAAAAGGAGGCTGAAGCTTTTATGGCCTTTGCCAGGGGTGGGGCTTGAGGGGGAAGTTTAGATAGACCTGAGGAGCTGACTGGGGCCTTCCCTGAGGTGGCAGGAAAAGTGAATGGAAACTGCATCCTGGGCTGAGTTGGAGAAGAAGGGGGGAGGTGGTCTCTGGGAATATGAACTGTTGTTTAAAGGGCTTCAGCTATTTTAGATGACCACCATAATAATTCAGCAATTCTTACTAGGGCCCTAACCTATCAGTATTCATTTCCCTCCCCATCCCTTCTCTCCTCCAAGGCTGTGAAACAATATAAACTCCTATATCACTTGTCCTGAAACTCAGATAGGCTATTCAATTTCAAATATTAGTGTAGGGCTGGGGAGATAGCTCAGAGTCATAAATACCTTCCTGGTATGCACAAGGTCCTGAGTTCAATTCCCTGGGCAAAAATTCAAATATTAGTGCAATTATTTCTTACAGAATGAAAATATTACTGTGTTGTTTACCTCACTATGAAATAGTGTTACCATTGTCTTTCATGAGTGATAGACAGTAAAATATTTGCTGATTATTTACATTCAAAACAAACTATATTTCTTGTTTCATGTGTAGTACAGTACTAAAAGAAGAAAAGTTCTTGATAAAATGTGCAGTGAAACCGATTCACCAGGACAGATTAGTTCCTGTTTCTTACCTTTCCTACTAGTAGTATGCAAAGACTGATAGAGCAAAGCACATTGGGTCATTCTGATGGTTAAGTGAGAAAACATGAAGCATTTCTCATAATGTCGAGATTAGAGTAGGTTCCACTCAATAATACTAATATTAAGAGTATTCCAACCTTTCCTTACAAATACCGAGCAAATTATGTTGTCATGGTTGGGGTTTTCTCAATGGGAACAATATAATACAGGACATATTTTAGAAGATTTTTTATAATCACCCAAAGAATCATATACAAAGAGTGCAGGAAATCTGTCCACACACCAAAGACCAAAGAATCTAGCTGAGGGCTGGGATCCTAATATGCTACATGAGTCTAGTTGAAGATCGGGAGTTCATAACAATGCCTCCCACAAGTCCAGTTGGAGGCCTAGAGCCCATGACAATTTCTCATGTGGGCCTGCTTCATAGATCTGTGTTGGAAGGACCAAAAGGTTAGTGATGGAATCTAGGAAGTCTGCACCAGAGGGATGAAGGATCTATGCCAGAAGACTCAGAGATCTGAACTGGAGCCAGAAAGCAACACTCCAGATAAGCACCAGCACTCCCCCAAAGCTACCAGAGACATCCTCGGCAACAGTGACATCCTGAACTCCTCCAGTGATGAGGGAAGCTGAGTTCCCATCAGAAAAGCCAATGCAACAAGCTTCTCCAGGAGCTCCCCCTAAATGAACTACAACCATTTTCAGCAACAATGAGGTTCTGAGCTCCTCCTCCAAAGAGAACAGACAAGTTTATCAGGAAAACCAGCATGACAAGGACTTCTAGCAGAATGTCCCAAGAGAACTTGAAGTTTTTAATAGCTGCAACAGCTTCTCTAGACAGCTTCCCTAACAGCCTTTACCAGCTCTTCTCCAGTTCTACCTCTTATGCTGATAGCAACAATCTTCAGGTGGGTCTCCGACACCCAGAAGCATGCTAGCTCAGTTCAGCTGGGTGTACCAAGCTGACCACCAGTTAACAATGTGCTACATATGTAGTCATCAAGACTGATATTACCAATTAATTCTAAAGGAGTTCAGTGTAACCATCGAGATTCAACTTTCAGAATATAGAACAATTAAAAAATTAAAATAAAAATGAGAGAAAAATATAATCTCATGAGAGAAAAAAGAACTTGATAACACCAGGCATTGAAAATGAGATTGATAGAAGAAATAAATACTGATGTTAGTCCTAGTTTTATTAAGATGGAAGGCATACACACTGTTGTCTTGGATGTAATAGTCTACAATGTCTGATTAAGAAGCACATGGCCTCTTCCTGTTAGAAGTTAAGGTTTACAGAATTAAATTCCATAAAATGTATGGCATGAATAATACTAAATGAGTTCAGTGTGGCATTGGCAAGACACATGCATAATTTGTCTGTTTCAGTTCCTATTCTCATTCCTGAGATAAAACACCAAAAGTTAAAGTAGAAAGGTTTGCTTGGCTCTTTGTAGAAGTTTCAGTCCAGAATCAATTGGCTCTATGGCAGAGTGGCAAGAAAGAGAGGCATCAAAGACAAGAAACAGTTTATGATGGGCAGAAGACAGAAAGCAGAGGGCCCCAAGCAACTGAGCTATAAGTGACCTGACTAGACACTTTTAGTCCCTTATATGTTTATCCAGGCTCCCTATCCTTGGACAGGTAGCACTGCCTGGCAAGTGGGCACCCATAATCCTGATGAAAAATATGACAGACCAGTCAGTATGTTATTTTCCTAATCACTCACCCTTACTCCCAATATCACACACCCTAGATATAGCGACCTCTGAAAAGCCCCACTAATGACCACTAAGGCTCTGGGAGTACATATAGACATATGCCGTCACACTGTACAAATATGCAAGCATTATGTTCAGGCTACCTGAAGCTAATACCTTATCATGCAGAAAGGCATTGTAAAAACTTTTTTTCCTAATAATCGCTATGATTTGTGTTAATATGTGACCCCAAAGCCTCATGCATCTGTAGCATCAGGATTCTAGAGTTGATGATAAATTCACAGTTCCATGCTAGGATTATTTTTCTGAGCACTATACATACCCTGGGGTAGGCAGCCTGCATACAATATAAGAGGGAGAAAGAAGCTAGCTCTCTCTCTCCTTTCTTTTATCTCTTGTTGCTTTTGCTGTCTTCTAGCTTCATACACTGTCACCTTTCTGCAAAGCTGCCCTGTCTTAGGGCCAGCTGATCATGGACTGAAACCTCCATAAACTGTGAATGTAGTGTACTTCCTTTCCTTTAAAGTTAGGTGTCGGGCGTTTTGTTTCAGTAATAGGAGAAAAGTAACTAAGACCATCAGCACTCCTAACTAGAAAAAAAAAAAAAACCTTAATGAAAAGTTTACATTTTTGTGCAGTCACATTTAAGGTCAGTGACTTTGAAATCCACAATGTATATATGGAAAAATGATAATATGATGATAATAATAATAATATTTCTCAGCAGCTTATTCCTTATTGTTCTGTAGAAAAGATATGAAAATAAAGGATACATGATTAAATAGTTACAAGAAAAAAAATTTAAGTGTTATCTGCTTATTGCTCCAGAAGCTCTAATATCAAATTACATTTAGCAAGAGATGCATATTTAACCAAATATCTTCTATTTTATTTCACCATCTTGGCACATGAAGGCCCTATGAGGCATGAGGGAAACAAGCTTGCAGGCGATTCCAGTGTTGAACTCTTTGCACCTGCCAACCAAGGATTCTGCTACCACTCACAGAAAAAACTTGGACCTACCAGGCCTAGCCTGAACACACGAGTTACAGATCCTTGGAGCACAATAAAGGAGAGATTATCTCATATTCAGTTTTGAGATCTATTGTTATACAATCATGTAACTGAAGCAAGAGCATCCAAAAGTTGTTTGGTGTGAAAAATTGTCCCATTTCTTAGATCTCTTCGTGGGGGACACTACTTTTGGGAAGTGCTCTTTGAAAAAAAAACACGCATGTTGATTGCTGATTGGCTAATAAATCTGGCAAGTGTCTTTCTTGGATACTGGGATGACAGATAATCGTAGGGAATAATTTGTGAAATTAACATGCTAAAGAATTTCCAGAAATGTAAAATTAAGTTTAGTCAAATTTTCCTATTTGTAGTGGTCTCTAGGTCTACTACTACAATAGCTTGCAAATTAATATACTGATTGTTATAATTGAGTATAAAATCATTGAGATCATATTTGGGGAATGTTTTTCTCTCATGGTGTTATTTTTTTTTCAAAGTTTTATTGATAAACAGATAGCAATGAGACAGTTTCAAATCCAATCGGAAGTACAGTTTCAACAAATAATACACTGCATCTCATGGTGTTATAAGGTTCATCTTCTTAATATGTTTGATCTTTCTCTAAGTGGGTTTATCCAATTCATGGGCCTATGCTTCTCTCCCTCCATTATAGGGTTCAATTTATTCATAATGATGTATAAATCTGGCTGACATTTAAATTGGTATGCTTATATTATGTTATGCAACCCAAATTCATCTTTTAGAATCAAAAGATACATTTCCTGGATAAAAATATGGTGTTGCTGGAAGTTCAGAATTACCTTTCTCAAAGTGAATTACTGTTTCATGCCCAAAGGTCAATTCTCTTCAGAAGGGACAGCCCACAGACAATGACTGATTCATGTGGAAATACAATGACATAGCTCATGTGAAGATATCTTAATTCTAGATTTCTCGGTGGTCTTAGTTACAGTTTGCACTGCTGCTGTATCATAGTTCCATTTCTCTCTCTGCTCAATCCTACTTTTTTAATCTCTGTACCACAGTGATTCACCAATTAATCTCCATCATATATAACTCTGTGTTGTGATTTTTTCCTGGAAGCCGAACCATCAATCTGTTTTTCCAAGGGCTGACCAAATAGCTCAGCAGATTAAAGTGCCTGCAAGCAGGCACAGGGGCCAGGTTTCGAACCCCCTGCCTGCTCCGCCGGCCATGCCCCAGGGGCGCACTGAGACAGCAATTGAGACTGAATGTGGTGGTGTGCTCCTGTAATTCCAGCTCTTGGAAGGCTGTAAACAGGAGGATCACTATGAGTCTGATCTAGTAGTGAGGACCTGACCACCCTGTAGATATTTCCTTAAAATACGAAAAAAATTCTGTTTTCTAGCAGGATACTTATCAAGATTAAAGACTATGACAAGGAGCCTAAAGTGGTGGAGAACAGGCCAAAATACAAATATACTCTTTGTGGGACTTGGAATTGAGAGACCTAGAAAATAATAATTTTGTGGAATAAAAGTAGATCTACAAGAATTGGGAAGAAGCTAACATGTAAGCTAGGAACTGTGGTGAACATAAAGAAACAGTATAATTCAGAGAGAAATAAAAATTAATCAGGATAGCTCATGACCCTTCTCTAAATTAATAGAGAAGACTGGATCAGAGCATAAAGCCAAGGCCTATAGTGAGCTTCATTCAGAGGTCCTCACCAGAAAACTAATACTAATTCTTTACCTCTCCATATTAACAACAGTCATTCCATTTAGTAACTATGTAATGTTCAGCACACACAAACACATACAGAAAAATGAATATGCAAGTCAACAAAATATCCCTATAAACATGGAACTCCATGAAAGCTAATAAATGGACAAGAAAACCCAAACAGTTAAAATGATCAGCATGGACAATACAAGATCAGTAAGATTCTTGGCTAGACCAAAAATTAGATAGATAGATAGATAGATAGATAGATAGATAGATAGTCTTGATAAACAAAATGATAAGTAAACATAGACAATCATTCAAAGCTCTCTGAGCTATAAATGTTATAAAATATAAATGTATAGCTTATAACATATTTGGGTCAACAAAATATTAAGAAAGTGAAATCTATGATATTAAATATTCTAATAAAATATAAGCAAGAGAAGTGACCAATGTGACGACAGAGTGTCAGATCTAAGGCTGAGGCAGCTGACCATTTAGTCAGAGGATCCCTAAAGAAAACATTATGGAGAACAGGTCTAACAACTTCTACATGATAAGGAAAAAAAAAAACTAAACTAATATTGATTAGAACTGGTGATAGACAAATAGCACAAACATCCTATTTATGAAAATGATAGTAGAACATATTCTGAATATAGGAAAAGAAGTTTGCAGACACATAATTAAGACAAGTAGAACATTAAAAGCTATGATTAGGAGAGAATGTCCATGAAAAAACATGGCAGGCAAAATTTTAGAAGTCTAACACAAGGACCAGTTCTAAACAGCTGTCTGAGATTAGCAACAAAACACTTACAGCCATAAATCCATTAGAATGAGAGCATACTTATCAAAACAGAACTCAGAAGGCAGGAGAGCTTCTAGTGAAATCTTTCAAGTCACAAAAGAAAAGAGCTTCTAAATGAGAGTGTTGTATTCATCAAAACTAACTTTTTAAATTGAGTAAGTAAGGCCTTTCCACAACATGGAGCACATGAAGAAATTCCTTGTCAATAAACCAGTGCTCAAAAAAATCTTGACGATATCATTGAAAACAAAATGAGGGCAACAATGGCAAAGAGTATAATAGAATAAATATACTCTGTATGGTGGCAAGTTGGACAGAAGGGGGAAAAGGAATCAACAATGGGAAAATAATGAAAACAATGTGAAGTTAAGAGTAAGTCTAGAACTTTCATTAATAATACTCAATCTGGATAATCGCAATTCCCCAATCAAGAGATACAGATTGCAATTTGGATTACAAAACAAACCCAATGTATGTAAGATACACAATTAATAAAACATGAAAATTTTAGACTAAAAGTCAAAGGCTGAAAATCAATATTAAATGCACTGGGAGCCTGAACACAAGCAACAATTGTTGTATTTTGAAACAAAGTGGAATTCAAGGCAAAATTGTTCAGAAGAGAGAATGATGGTCATTACGTTTTGGTTTGTTTGTTTCTTTTTACTGGAAACTAAACTCAGGAACTTGAAGTAGCCATGGAGATTTTGTGCAGCTGATCAATATCCATGGCATTTTTGTGTATTTAAGCAAATATTTCACAGGAAGAGATAGTAATTCTGAGTAAATTTGCACTGTGCATGGCCACCCCAATTAAATCAAACAAGCACTACAGGACATTGTGATCAGACAAAGTTGATCACCATTATATCATAAGACCTTAACACACCACTATTCAAATTTATCAGTTAGAAAAAAATCAATGAAGAAATACCAGTATTGAACACACATACAAAAAAATAGATTTACTACATATCTACAGAGTGTTTCACCACACTACAGCACAACACACATTCTTATCAACAGCTTATCTAACATTAGCCAAAATTGTTCACATACTCTCCCATGAAGCAGGCTTTAATAGACACAGAAGAAAAAGTATCGCAGAGTACATTAAATCACAAGACAACAAAATTAGAATGAAACAGAAAAACAAGCAAGAGAAATTACAGCAATGCAAGGAAATTCACTAATACACTTTGAACAATCAATGAGTTATAGAAAAAATAGTAAAAGACATTAGAACATTAAGTTATCTTTTATTTGCCAATGGCAAGATCCTTTCCATAGAAGACCCCAAGGAATTCCACCAAAGGAACGTGGTTGGTAACATCAAATCTGACAGTGTAGCAGGGTATAAAAACAGCACATAAGAATCAGTGGTCTTATTGTGTATCAATGATGATTTCACCAAGAAAGAAATTAGAAAAGAATAATAAGAACATTTACATTATCACTGTGGGAAATTTATTATTTAGAAATTAATAAGTGGGAAAGAATGT
>NW_004524982.1:218143-219066 GCF_000260255.1 Octodon degus | reverse complement strand
GTGAAAAAACTTCTCAGGAAGAGCAGGTCTCAGTTGTTAATTCTTTCAACTGTTTCCTGTGCAATTTGATTTCTGTCCATGAACTCTTTGCCTAACCCTATGTCTTCAAGAGTTCCTCCTAATTTCTCTTTCAGGAGATTTAGTGTCTCTGCTTTAATATCTAGATCTTTAATCCATTTTGACTTTAGTTTAAGTGCATGGCGATAGACCTGGGTCAAGTTTCAGTTTTCAGCATGTAGAGAGCCAGTTTTTCCAGCACCATTTGTTAAAGAGTCTGTCTTTCTCCCAGTGAGTATGTTTAGCCCCTTTGTCAAAGATAAGGTGGCTGAGTGTGTTCGTAGGGGCTTCTGTGTCTTCTAATCTATTCCATTGATCCTCAGGTCTATTTTGATGCCAGTACCATGCTGATTTTATCACAGCATCCTTGTAGTATAGTTTCAAGTCAGGAATTGTAATGCCTCCTGCCTTGTCTTTATTGCCCAGAATTGCCTTTGCTATTCTAGGTCTTTCCAGTTCCAGATAAATTTTAGGAATGATTTCTTTATGTCTCTGAGGTATTTCGCTGGTAATCTCATAGGTATTGCATTTAATCTGTACAGCAATTTTGGGAGTATGGCCAAATGTTGGTTCTTCCAATCCAGGAGCATGGTATATCTTTCCATTTTCTGAAATCCGTTATGATCTCTTTTTTCAGAGTACTGTAATTTTCCTTGAAAAGATCTTTGACTTCTTTAGTTAGATTGATTCCAAGGTATTTGATTTTTCTCGGTGCTATTGTAAAAGGTACTGTCTCTACAATGTCCCTCTCAGTGTGTTTGTTGTCTGTGTAGAGGAATGCTATTGACTTTTGGGTGTTGACTTTATAACCTGCTATGCTTCAGAATTTCTGTATTAATTCTAGTAGCTTCTTGGTGGAGTTTTTT
>NW_004524982.1:210215-218043 GCF_000260255.1 Octodon degus | reverse complement strand
TTTTTTTTTCTGGCTCTGGATGCCTTAAGGGCAGGACTGGAAAGGCATGAGGATCTGGGGATCTAACCACAGTATCCTGAGCCTGACTGCCTTTGCTTAAGCAGGCACTTAAACAACTGAGCTAATGCAATGGCCCTCTCTTAGTTCGATGAGAAGAAAGATTTGTACTAATAGTGTTTGCACAGGATATCATGTGTGCATCTTGTACTTTGAACAACTACTATGAAGACAACAATATGCCATGTATTAATTATTGAAACTGTCCTACTAACCTGTTTTGAAACTGTCTCAGCACTACTTCTTTCTCAATAAAATTAATATAAAAATAGATAACATATCAATCACTGTTAATCAGCTATTCTTGTTTTGAAAAGCTATATGTATGTATTGTTATATGTTACTCTGTTTTTGTCTTTGTTTTAGTTTTTCTTGCTCTTGTTTTTACACTTAAAAGTATAAGAAAATTATTTGTAAAATCACACATGTAAAATTATTTACAGGCACCAAAGAAAAACATAATAGAAGTTATAAATCAAACAACATGCATACAAGAATGAGAGCAAATATTAAAAATCTACATGTCGTTCTATAATAGACAAAGTACAAACAACATATCTTATATATCTATTTACAGGGAAAACAGATGTAGCCTTAGGACCATATACAGACAGAAAAAGGGCTATATCACATATGGGGCTAAGTGAAATGCTACATAGGAGTCACAGAAAGAGAAACTGTCATCAGGAGCCCAACAGCAGCCCTATACATCCATTCCCACAAACTGGAAGAGGCTGCTGTCTAACGTATGAGGATGCTGGCCCAGAACAGAGGGAATGGATCTGAGGAGCAGAAGTAAAGTGGAGGGCAGGAGCAAGGGAGGAGAGGGGCCTGAGCAGGGACCCCATGTGCTAAGACTCCCTGAAGCCTGCACTGAGCTCTGGAGCACTGCCCTGCACACTGCCCACAGAAAGGAACTTCCTTTCCAGGGAAGGGCACTGAGGCCCCCATTAGGTAGAGCAGGGCTGCAGCCTGGCAGAATCCTTTGCTCTTCCATGCATGGTCTCCATTGTCTGGGTAGCTGTCCCCCTGAGTTCATTCCAAAGCTTGGCCCCCAAGTGCCTCCTTTCTCCAGCTGCTGCTCTGTCCAAAGCTTCTGCGGCCTCCCTCCCTTCTTTCCCTTTCCCTTCCCTTCCCCTCCCCACTCCTCCCTCAGCCATCCTTCTCTATCCTTCCCTCCCTCATCAACTCCCTCCAGTGGCCTCTCCTCCCATCCTTCACTTCTATTGCCCTCCCTACCATCTCCTCCCCAGATCCCGTCTTCCCCTTCTGTTCTCTACCTCTCCCTACCCTCACATCCTCTCCATCTTCTCTCCCCAATTCTTCCTCCCCTCTCTCCCCTGTTCTCCTCCCTTCACTTCTTTGTTCTCTATCTCTCCCTACACTCATACAGTCCCCTCACCCTTTTTTTCCACCTCCCTCTCTTCCCCTCCTTCCCCTTCCGACGTCCTTTCTCTTCTCTGTCTCCTCCCTCTCCTCCCCCTCCCGTCTCTTGCCCCTGCCTCGCAACCTCTCCCTCTTGTATTCTCCATTTCTTCTTTTCTCTGTCATCTACCTTTGCCTAACCACACACCCTCCCCTTGTACCCCCCCCCGTCCCAACTCCTTTTCCTCTCCCCTCCCTCCCTTCTGTTTCCCCTCCCTTCCCAATCCCTCGCCCTCACTTTCTATTTTTCCCTCTCCCCTTTCCTTCTCCTCTTTCTCCTCTTCGCTCTCCCTCCATTCCCCTCCTTTCATTCCCCTCACCCCTTCCCTCCTCTCCTCTGCCACCCCTTCCCCTTTCCTTCACCTCTCTGTTCCATAACTCTCTCTAACCGCATACCCTCCCATCTTCCCCTTCTTCACCTCCCCTCCCTTCCCTTCCTCCTCTGCATCCTGCCCTCCCCTCTTCCCCCTCCCTTCTCTTCTCTGTCCCCTATCTTTCCTGAACTCCATACCCTCCCATTGCTCCTCCCTTCACCTCCTCTCTCCTCTCTCTCCTCTCTCTCCCTCCCTTTCCACTCCTTGTCCTTCCTGTCTCCTTCTGTCTCTTCCCTCTCTCCTTTCCTCCCCTAACTTTAGTCATTCTCCTCATCTTACCCTCTTTTTCCTCCCATCTCCCCTTCCCTCCTCTCTCCTCCCTCCCTCTTCCCCCTCCCTCCATGACTCTGATGCCTTGCTCTCACACTGTAATACCCTCGGCTCTCTCCCTCCTTCTCCTCCCCCTCCCCTCCCCTCCCTTCTCTCTCCTTACTTTCCTTCCTTTTCCTCTTCCCCTTCCGTGTACTTCTCTATTCCCTTACCCTCCCTAAGCTAATACCCTCCCCACTCCCCATAGCTCTCCTCCCCTCCCCTTCGCCCTCCACCTCTGTTCTTCATTCTCCCTCCCCTCCCTATTCCCCATCCCTCCTCTTTCCTCCCCCTCCCCTCTCTTGCCCCTGGCTCTCTTCCTCTCCTCTTCTCCATTCCTTCTTTTCTCTGTCACATACCTCTGCCTAACCACTTACCCTCCCCTGTCCCTCCCTCTGTTCACACTGAGACAGCCACAATGTCCAAGCATGGTGTCACAACCTTGTAATCCCAGCACTGGGGAGGCTCAAAACAGGAGGAGTACTATGAGGTCTGAGTTACATAGTGAGGCCCCATATCAAATACATTAAAAAAAGAAAAAAGAAGTGCTAGAAAGAGAAATTGTCATGAGGAGCCCAACAGCAGCCCTATGCATCCATTCCCACTGACTGGAAGAGGATGCCCTCTAACGCATGAGAATGTTGGTCTGGAGCAGAGGGAATGGATCTGAGGAGTGGAAGTAAAGGGGAGGGCAGGAGCAAGGGAGGAGAGGGGCCTGAGCAGTGACCCCAAGTGCTAAGACTTCCTGAAGCCTGCACTGAGCTCTGGAGCACTGCCCTGTACATGTCCCACAGAAAGGGACCTTCTTTTCCAGGGAAGAACACTTAACACCCCCTCATTAGGTAGAGGAGGGCTGCAGCCTGGCAAGAGAAGCCATTCCTCTTCCATTCATGGTCTCCAGTGTCTGGGTAGCTGTAACCCTGAGGTCATCCCCAAAGCTGGGCTTTAAGTCTTTTCTTTCTCCAACCCCCGTCCTGTCCCTTGCCTGCCTTCCTGCCCTTACTTTCTGGTCCCTTTCCTCCCCTCTCCCCTGCTCTTTCCCCCTCCCTACACCTCCCCTCCCTCCCCTGTCACTACTGCCCCTCTTTCTCCCCCCATCCTTCCCCATTCCTCACTTCCGTACCTTCCCTGCCCTCAGTCCCTTCCCCTACCCTCCCACAGAAAGGAGAGGGCCTTCAACCCCCTACATTAGGTAGAAGATGTCTGGAGTCTGGAGCTGGTGCTGCAAGAAGTCTTCACTCCTCCTTTCAAGATCTGAAGAGTCTGGGTAACCATGACCCTGTTTATCCCCAAAGCTGTTCCCTACAATGTCTTCTTTCTCCAACCCAAGCTTGTCCTATCCTTTGCCTGCCTCCCTTACTTTTCTTTCCATTTTATTCCCCTCCCCTCCCCACTCTTCCTCTTTTCCTCCTCCCCCACCTCTTCCTTCCTCAATCCCCTCCCTACCTCTTCCCATCCACCACCTCCCCTTCCCTTTTTCTTTGCCTCTATATCTTGCTCCTTCTCCTCCCTCTCCCTTCCTCTCTTACCCCTCCCTCCTATCCCCTCTCCCTCCCTCCCCTGCCTTCTTTCCCCCTCCCCCATCCCTTCTCTTCTTTGCTCACACCCTTCCCCATACCCTCACTCTACTCTCTCCATTCTCTCCTTTCCCTATCCACCTATCTCCTCCCATCTCTTCCCTCCCTCCCTCCCCTACCCCTCCCCTCCCATCCTTTATTTCCCTTAAGAAACAAGCAAAATGCACACAGACTCCTCTTTTATTATCTCCATTGTGCCTTACTCATCAGATTTAGTCCCCTTAAGGTTGACCTCATTGCCCATCTCACTGCTTTCCTCACTGTGGTCCTTTCGGCCCCACAGGCTGCCCCACAGACTGCCCCACAGACTATTGCAGAGACTGCTCCACCCAGCCCTCTTCTGTACATCTCCTGGCTTCCCGCAGGTCAGGTCTCCTGTGGGTTTGGTCTCATCCATTAGGTCCTCAGGAGGTGGTTCCTGGGGCACGGGGTTCTCCTCCTCGCTCTTGTGTACCTCTTCCCTCTTCATCACCCTTCTATTGTAGATCACCACCAGCTTGCGCTTGCGGAGTTTGTTGGGACTCAGATTTGACAGTGATAACACTTGGTTGATGACCTTCTGCCTCTGGAAGGAAAGGAGAGAAGATGGCTGTTAACGTGGGCTCAGAAGGGGCTTCCCTGCCTTGCCCTGCCCTTGGGGAGAAGGTTGGAGAGGAGAAAAGGCTACCTCAAGGATGACAGGAGGTCTAGGAGGGCCAGGGGCAAGGGGCGGGGACGAGGGACCCCCCAAGATCAGGACACAACCAGGTCCTCTCACATTCTTGGCTTCCTCCCATTCCGACATAGCTGCACTCTCCTCTGACTCCTTCGGTTTGGACATGTTCTCAGTTTTCTCCATCTTGGTCAAGGGCTTCCGGGTTTTGACCCAAGTGACCACGCAGTTTGGGTGTGCATTAGGGATTTCCTCATCCATGGCGAAGCTTCAGACCTCTGTCAGCCTAACACCTGCCTCCCCTTCTGTGCCATCCACAGGTATGAGAGCCCTGCGTTGTCTTGGTTCCAGCAGTCAGGCACTGCAGCCAATGGGAGCCCTGTGGAGGCTGGTGTGTCACAAAGTTCTACTCTGAGGTCTCTGTGGGGGAGGGGTTCAAGGAAGCCATGACACCTGCACGTGCTCCCAACTGACATCCCATCCTTTCTCAGCTTCCTGTGTTCAAGTCTCAGGCACAGAAGACCACCTCATGGCTATCCCATTATATAGTTCATTAGTCCTGCCCATTTCCAGTGACCACACAGAACTGCTCAGTTTCCTGTTTCCTTCTGAAAACAACCCTTCCTCTGTCAGGGCTCATTGCACAAGGTCCTGCTCCTCAAAAGGAACAGGACATGTACGAGTCCAAATATCTACTGATAAAACATAAACATCTACAGAAAATTGTAAAAAAATATATTTCAATGTATAACCTTTTAGTAGTGGGTCTCTTGCCCTTGTTTCCAGCCAGGATAAGACAATGAAGATTGTAAATGTGCTATCTGGGCAGGGTTTTACCCATCTTTGTGGAAGGTGAAGAAGCCAGTGCGGTTGGGCTGAAAGTTGTCCTGGGTGCTTATGAGCACAGTGTCCCGGGTTCTTATGAGCACCCAAGACTGAAAAGGGCACCAGGATGGACATTATTCATCTTCACACTACAGGGCCTATCTGATGCCAAAGAGGATAATGACATCAGGCTGGAAAGAGAGAAAGACAAGAGCTTTTCTTTCAAGAATACTGACTCTGTGCAAATTCCACGATGATTTTATCACAGTACTTTTATAGTATAATTTCAGGTCAGGTATTGTGATACCTCCCATCTTTCCTTTGTTTCCCAGGATTGCTTTTGCTATTCTGGCTCTCTTCTGACTCCAAATGAATTAAGGAAAGTTTTCTCTAGCTCTATGTGATATACTAATTATATTTTATTTGGGATTACATTGAATCTGTATAATGATTTTGGGAGTATGGCCGTTTACACAGTGTTGATTCTTCCTACCCAGGAGCACAATATATGTGCACCCATGTTTATAGTAGTGCAGTTTGTCATAGCTAAATCATGGAAACAACCCAGATGTCCACCAACTGAAAAACAGATATAGAAGATGTGGTATTTGCACACAATGGAGTACTCTTTATACATAAAATAGGAGAAATTCGAGTCTTTTGTCAGTAAATGGATGAAATTAGTGAACATACTCTTAAAGTGAAATAAATCAGATCCGCATTTGCAAACATTATGTTTACTTAGTGTGAGAACCTGAAAGAGAAAAATGGAATCTGAAGTGTACAGTAGATACTGGGAAAAGGGAATGAACTTACTCAAAAAGAAAGAGTTACTGAGTTGAGGAGAAAGACAAGAGAGGGAGTGACAGAAAGAGATTTATCTATGTACGTAAGCAGGATGGTTTGGAAAACTATACTGTGCTTTTCTGCTGGTCTATGGAAAGGAACAGATACTACTTAATTTGTTTTATCTCTTATTTTCAATTATTTCTATTTTTTCTCTTCTTAATTTCTTATACAATTTTTCTTTCTTCTTCCAATTTCACATGCATACATTTGGTAATATGAATAACTGGTTGGAAGACAGCACTATGTTACAAATACTGTGAAATTCATATTACTTTGTTAAATGAAATGCTGTATCACTTGTAATTTTTATCTGTTTTTAGTTCTAATTTGTAGTCTCAAAAATAAGACTATGTGACTCTATATAGAAAATTTAATGAGAAAAAAACAGCTTGTATAACTGAGTTTAGCCAGACTGCATGATACAAGGTGAATATGCACAAAAAGCATTGTGTGCTTATAGATTAGCAGTGCACAACTTTTAAAACTTTGAACACTGCAACTCAAATTGTCATAAATATTATGAAATATTAAGGAAAATCTGCCAAAAAATGCTGTCCATTAAAAACTGCAAAACTTTGAAAAGATAAAATAATGGCATGAAGTAATTATTGGAGATATATGGTGTCCCAGCCCCTTTGTCATCACTGGAATAAAATAGCTGCTTCTGTACCTTCAAATGACAAGAGGTTTATATGGGTACATGTCTCAATCCATAGTTGCCTGGCTCCAAGGCAAAAGGCAAAAGTGCCATGGTTGGGGCCGGGGAGATAGCTCAGTGGAATAACTGCTTGTCTGGTAAGTGCAAGGTCCTTAGTTCAATCCCTGGTACCACCAATAAAAAACAGTGCCACGGTGGAAAGGCCTGCCATGGAGGAAAGCAACCACTGGGAAGCTGAGAAGGAAGGAGCTGGGTAGGGAGATGTACCCTCCAAAGCATGCCTCCAGGGAACCACCTCTTCCAAGTAGCTCTGCTATAACCACACGCATGCATCTATAAACTCACCAGCGAGTTCATCTACTGACGAGCACAGTGCCCCAATGATCCAGTAATCTTTGCAAGCCCCAGCTTCAGAATACATGAGACTTAGGGGACTCTCTGGATCTAAGTCATAGTATATATCTCAATTATGAGTTGGTACCTGCAATATTGTAAGACTCCAATTCTTCCCATATTCATCTGCATATTCAAGTCAAACTCAAGCAAAATCCCAGAAAGGATTTTGCAATGGAAATTGTTAAATTGATTTTAATATTCATACAAAATTTCAACAAGCAAAAAACAGCCAAAAGAAATATAAAATGGAATAAAATCTGGTTATATTTCTTGGGAGGCAGCACTGTGAATGTACGTTTGAGAGCTTACTGTGATACAAACTGTTGGAAGGGGCAGATACACAGAACCTTCTTGAACACACATTTACATTTCCTGTGAATATGGGATCAGTTTCAATGGAAAACTAAAACCTGAGAGAGGCCCAAAGATACAGACCTCAAATAGGATGACACTGGCCTCATTGCCATTAGCACATTATAGATTATCAAAGAGAAAAACAAAAGATAAGACCAACAAACAAGAAGTGAATAGTACCAGTAGAGCTTTGCTTCAGGCTCCGGTGCTCCTCTCAGACACCACAGCAGCTAGATAGACCAACCTTAATGCTCTACTGAGATGCAGACACAGCACACTTGTACCATTCCCATGACAACTGTCTAACATGGTTACAGAGAATGATGCAATCAAGGAGTGTTAGTCAGCTTCC
>NW_004524982.1:207904-210115 GCF_000260255.1 Octodon degus | reverse complement strand
TTACAGCCATAAATCCATTAGAATGAGAGCATACTTATCAAAACAGAACTCAGAAGGCAGGAGAGCTTCTAGTGAAATCTTTCAAGTCACAAAAGAAAAGAGCTTCTAAATGAGAGTGTTGTATTCATCAAAACTAACTTTTTAAATTGAGTAAGTAAGGCCTTTCCACAACATGGAGCACATGAAGAAATTCCTTGTCAATAAACCAGTGCTCAAAAAAATCTTGACGATATCATTGAAAACAAAATGAGGGCAACAATGGCAAAGAGTATAATAGAATAAATATACTCTGTATGGTGGCAAGTTGGACAGAAGGGGGAAAAGGAATCAACAATGGGAAAATAATGAAAACAATGTGAAGTTAAGAGTAAGTCTAGAACTTTCATTAATAATACTCAATCTGGATAATCGCAATTCCCCAATCAAGAGATACAGATTGCAATTTGGATTACAAAACAAACCCAATGTATGTAAGATACACAATTAATAAAACATGAAAATTTTAGACTAAAAGTCAAAGGCTGAAAATCAATATTAAATGCACTGGGAGCCTGAACACAAGCAACAATTGTTGTATTTTGAAACAAAGTGGAATTCAAGGCAAAATTGTTCAGAAGAGAGAATGATGGTCATTACGTTTTGGTTTGTTTGTTTCTTTTTACTGGAAACTAAACTCAGGAACTTGAAGTAGCCATGGAGATTTTGTGCAGCTGATCAATATCCATGGCATTTTTGTGTATTTAAGCAAATATTTCACAGGAAGAGATAGTAATTCTGAGTAAATTTGCACTGTGCATGGCCACCCCAATTAAATCAAACAAGCACTACAGGACATTGTGATCAGACAAAGTTGATCACCATTATATCATAAGACCTTAACACACCACTATTCAAATTTATCAGTTAGAAAAAAATCAATGAAGAAATACCAGTATTGAACACACATACAAAAAAATAGATTTACTACATATCTACAGAGTGTTTCACCACACTACAGCACAACACACATTCTTATCAACAGCTTATCTAACATTAGCCAAAATTGTTCACATACTCTCCCATGAAGCAGGCTTTAATAGACACAGAAGAAAAAGTATCGCAGAGTACATTAAATCACAAGACAACAAAATTAGAATGAAACAGAAAAACAAGCAAGAGAAATTACAGCAATGCAAGGAAATTCACTAATACACTTTGAACAATCAATGAGTTATAGAAAAAATAGTAAAAGACATTAGAACATTAAGTTATCTTTTATTTGCCAATGGCAAGATCCTTTCCATAGAAGACCCCAAGGAATTCCACCAAAGGAACGTGGTTGGTAACATCAAATCTGACAGTGTAGCAGGGTATAAAAACAGCACATAAGAATCAGTGGTCTTATTGTGTATCAATGATGATTTCACCAAGAAAGAAATTAGAAAAGAATAATAAGAACATTTACATTATCACTGTGGGAAATTTATTATTTAGAAATTAATAAGTGGGAAAGAATGTGCAATGACAACTATACTACTGAGATATCTTAGTTACTTTTCTCTTGTCGCTGGGACAAATATCCAACGCCCAAAATGAATGAAGGAAAGGTAGCTCACTGTTACTGGAAGTTTCAGTCCATATTCAGGTGGCTCCAAGGCAAAGCAGCACAAGGCAGTGAACAAATTTTCAAGGTAGGGGCAAAGAGCAAGAGCAAAGGGGGAAGAAGTAGCAGCTCAAGCCTCTAGCTTCTCTTCTTACCTTACAGTACAATGTAAATGACCTGCCCCAGGGCAGGTACAGCATTCACACCCACAATAATAAATCGCAAACTCCGTAAGCTACCCCATGGCTGCATGAGGCTTTGGGGAGACACCTATACACAAACTATGACACAAGAAATCAGATATATGAAAACATCAGAAAGTGCAAAGGCATACACTGCTCCTGTGCAAGCAGAAGCAATACTGTCAAAAAGGCCATACCTGCAAACTGACGTACATATTGAATTAAATCCTACTCAAAATGCAATAAAATTCCTCTCAGAGTTAGCGAAAATGATCCCAAACTTCACATAACACTGAAAGACCCCTACATTTGCAAAGCAATTTCTGGCAACAAGTGCAAACCCTGAGTCACTGCATTCTCAGATTTCTAGATATATTATAATCCTATAAATATAACAATATCAGGTGCTGTCACAGAAACAGACACATGGATCAAAGGAACAGAACA
>NW_004524982.1:165976-173543 GCF_000260255.1 Octodon degus | reverse complement strand
AAGAGAGAAGCCAGGGGAGCTACCACCTCCAGTGCCATAAGGGCGGAGCCTCATGGAGCTCACAATTTTTTTTTCTGGTGACACAATGGATAGGATTTCCTTTTATTGAGATTCATTTCTGAATTATCTTCAATCTGCAATTATGACATCTATTTTAAAAATTGTGAGTTGGAGTGAAGGATAAGTCTTTAAATTCTTATACATTCATTTTATTTTAAGTAATTTGGTACAGAGTCTCACTATGCTGCTCAGTGACTCCTAGTGATCCTCCTGTTTTCAGCCTTCCCAGCCCTGAGATTATAGGCATGTGCCACCAAACCCAGGCTCAGTTGACAGCTCAGTGCCCAGAGGTGGGTTGGCACAGCATGTGGGACCAGGGTTTGATCCCTGTTTAAAAAGAATGTTTGATACATTCTTTTCAAAAGCCTTGTTTAAAAAATTAAAAAAGATACTGTAAAGCAAGATAGTATTAATCTTAATAGCAATCTGAGAAAGGAAACTATAATTTATTAAACTCCATAGTAGGCAGTTGATATGATTAGTCTCATGTAAATTTCAGAGAAGCTCTTTCTGATGTTGGGAGTAAAGTGATGGCCTGCCGAGTGTGGGGTAATGCTTGTAATACCAGCTCTCAAGACAGTGAAGCAGGAGGATTTCTGCAAGCTAAAGCTTGCAATTTGCCACAGATTGCTTCAGATGTTCCACATGGAACTGCAGGACTTAACGTTTGTCCTGCTGGATTTTGGACTTGTGTTGGTCCCAATGCTTGGTATCCTGCTGTGTGTACCTTTTGAAATGGTAATGTTTGTTTTGTGCCTTTGAATGTTGTAAGTGTTTAAGTTTTCATTTGCACAGGGGCTCACAGTTGAGAGTTTGCCTTCCATCTTGGGACTTGGACTTTTTAGCAATGCTGAAACTGTTGGGACTTTGGCAACTCTCAGAGATGGACTAGAATGTCTTTTGCATAAAGGGATGTGCATGAGTCTTTGGAGGTCCAGCAGCAGAATGTTATGGTTTGTGTCTAGGTGTCCCCCCAAAAACCTCGTGCAGTCTTGGGGCTGCTTCTGGAGTTTGTGATTGATTACTGTGGGTGTGGATGCTTCGCTTGCCCTGGGGCAGGTAATTTGCATTACAATGTAAGGAGGGAAGAGAAGCCAGCTGCTTGAGCTGCTGCTACCCCTCCCTTGTGCTCTTGCTCTTTGCCACTGCCATGAAAGGTTGCCCTCTGCCCAGTGTTGCTCTTCCTTGGAGCCAGCTGAGTAGGAACTGAAACCTCCAGTAGCTGTGAGCTAAATAAACCTTTCCTTCCTTAAAAAAAAGGAAGGGGGGCTAACACTAAAAGCATATGGATACATAGTTACAAGTCCTGACCAGGGAGGGGCAGGGAACAGGCACAGCATATAAGACTATGTATCAGTGGATGTTCTCCAAACAATAGGTACAAGAAAGTTTTGTACCTGGTGTTGGGAGCTAGAGTGAAGAATTTCATTCCTCTTGGCTGAGTGCTGACCATATCAACAGATTGTCTCCTTCTAAATCTCTGCACTCTGTGTCAGATTAGCAACTCTCCAACCTGAGAGAATCAGTCTTATCAATTAAGCTTGGTTCTCATGGTCTGAGCCAGCTACTTCTTGTCTGTGAGGAAGACTTAGCTCCAGATTGGTGTTACTGGTCAAACTAAATATCACACAACAGAACTGATTACACACATGACAGTGCAAGATTTCATGTAAGGAACAAGGACAAACCAATGGAGAAAGGATAATATTTATAACATTTTTTTGAAAAATTGGACATTTATAGACAACAAATTTCCAACCTCATTCTTTATGAAAGATGTAATATTAATATAAAGAGGGAGCTGTAAATGAAATATCTAATTAAGAAACTGTTAAAATAAAACATAACAGCAAATATTTGGAACTTAATATGTGAAGATTTAAGTGTATGATCAAGTATACATTTGGAGGCTTGCTCTCTCTTCCCTTTTTGTTTTGTTGCTTTGGCTATCTTCTGTTGCCATGAACTGTTGCTCTTCTGCCAGTTGACTTTGGACTGAAACCTCTACAAAGGGTGAACTAAGTAAATCTTTAAATCTGGGCAAAAATGAAGAATCAAAGACCAAAATTACAGTACAAAAGTCTTTTGTTTTTGGAGTCCATCATTAACATAAATGAAAGACACACTTCAAACTGGAGGAAAATATTTTATAATCTTATACTTGACAAAGTATTATTCAAAATATTATTATGAATCTGCTTAAAGAAATTTTTAAAAGGCAGACATAGGAACAGGAGTCAGATGAAGCCAAGATCTATGGCCATGTCCCTAAGGTAGTCATCAAAGAGTCTCAGCAGCTGGAGGACCAGAATTGCAGGGAAAATGAAGCCAGAATTTTGATACCTCAGGCCTAAGAGCATGCTTGGCAATACAAATTCTGGAGAGAAATAGAACCCTTTGGGTGAAGAGGAAAAGAGCTAGCTTCAATTTGGTTATGGTTTGTATCTGGATGTCCCTCTAAATCCCCATGCAGTCATAGGGAGGGCTTCCAGAGTTTATCGTTCACTCATGGTCTAGTGCTGGAATTTACAGGTGTGAGTGCTATACTCTCCCAGTGGCAGGTACCTTGCATACCGTATAAAGCAGGGAAGGAGGCTTGCTCTCTCTTCCCTTTTTGTTTTGTTGCTTTTGCTATCTTCTGTTGCCATGAACTGTAGCTCTTCTGCCAGCTGACTATGGATTGTAACGTCTACAAAGCACTAGCTAAGTAAATCTTCTCTTCTTTAGATCTGGGCAACAGTTATTTTATCCTAGCAACAAGAGAAAAATAGCTAAGACAAAATTAAAACAAAGAATGGGAACATTGATATGAATATACCTGATCATATGGTTCAAAACCTTTGTGAATGGCTTATAGGAAGAGTTTGCAAAGGTTCAGAGATGTCATCTGAGAGAATAGAGTGGGAACACCTTAGGCTCTTTGACGTGAAAGATTCTGACCAGAGCTCAGAAGACCAGAAAATCTATAAAGGCCGGGTTCATGGTGTTTCTTAAGGAAAAAAAGACCACATTGGCTGTTGGACTCCAGAAAATGTATGTAATGGCTGGACCAAAAGTATGTCTGGATATTGCACTTGCCAAGAGACATTGGCTGAGATTAAGATAAAAGAAAGCAGACAAAAATTTCTAGCAGAAGAAATTTCTAGGCAGTTGAATGTTGTGGTATTGGCATGCTATCATTAAGAATTTTAGCCAGTATCACACAGCAAATCAAGAGCACATCAGGATGATTGTGAGTTTGATCAGGAAAAACTCCAGCAGAGCTGTGTACTGCCAAAGTAGAGTTTAGGAAATCTCAATTGCTGATAAGGGACAGGAGAATATAGAGATGGCCTGAGGGCATCACAAGAAGCAGCAAATCTTCACTTTTAGGGGCTCAAAACTTTAAAAATTAAGACATTGCTTAGAATAGAAAGACAATGTGCTCTCTGTGAAAGCCTAAGAGGATGTTTTCTCTCCACGTGACTCTCCTTAGGCACATTCTATATCACCAAGCACTTTCCTCTGTGGCCCCATAATTTCCTAGATCAGAAAATTTGGGACATCACTAAGTTACATGATGTTACACTACAGGTTCTGCTATGTCTTGAGTCCTCACTTCATTGAAAGGCTAAGGTCAATATGTTGGCAGTCTTTGCAGCCTTTCTTTTTATTTAATTTTTGGTGGCCATGACTCATTCACATGGGTGACACTGACAAAGGATCTACAAACTGCAGTACAGGGTTTCAGGATAAACCCTGAGGGGATTTGACTGACCTTGTCCAATACAAAAGTTGCATTTCTTGTTATATAGGTCATGCTTTATCTTACTCTTAAGAATCCAGCAGAAAAATATAATAATGAGGTATAAAAAGTAAAACCATATTAATATGCTGAGCTGTAAAGGGCTCAAGTCAACAACTTCTGACATTGTGAGTCCTACGGATGACCCACTACTATTGTGGACTACTGGACTATACTGGAATACTTTGCTGAATTCACGCACCTGCTATATTTAAGTGGCAATGAAATACCCATCTCTGACAAAACTAAACAGAAAAAGGGGATACAAATGAAGGACCATTTTGTATCTGTACATGTAATATAGGATAAATATACAGCTACTTTCCCTTAATTCAATGAGAAGAAAGATTTCTACTAATAGTGTTTGGGCAGGATATCATGTTTGCATCTTGTACTATGAATAACCACTATGAAGCCAATAATATGCAACGCATTAGTTATTGAAACTGTCCTAGTAATTGGTTTTGAAACTGTCTCATTGCTATTTGTTTCTCAAAAATATTAATTTTTAAAAGAAGAATAGAAATCCATAGAGAAACTTACTCTAGAATGGCAGCAGCAGCCACATCATTTTCCAGAATGGGGGTACAATAGAGAATTTGTTCTTCAGAATCAGGTTGAGAATGCTCAGTGATCCAGGCACTCAAACCTTGGAGTCCAGAGAGAAGAAAACCTGGCTACTGCTCCAGATATCAGTGGACCTTGGCATCAGACACATGTGGCTGGTTTTATGCACATGAAGAATGCAAGAGTTCTGAGGTTAAAAAGGCTTCTCTGAACATTTGAAGAGAATGCCAGGGAAGACATGCTGTGAGTGCCTGAAAGGGCAATATGGGAAGCTATGAGTGTGATGCAAAAGGTGCACTAGAGACACCAGAAGTTTGCACAAGCCAGGAACTGAATATCATCTCAGAAAAACTTCAAGGAGGGAGCAAATTGGCCCCAAGAAGGAAGGTGTGGTAGCTAAAACCAAAATCAGAGCCTTAGAGTTAGAGTGACCTGAGTCATTTAGAGCTCCCAACTTTCCAGGTTGCCTCAGGAGCTGCACATGAAACTATGGAACTTAATGTGTTGGACTTGCTTTGGCCCAGTGCTTTGTGTAATCCTGTTTGTAATGTTTGGAATGGATATGTTAATCTTCTGTCCTTGAGTGCTGGAAGTGTAACTTTTCCTCTGTACACGGGTGCACAGATAAGAGTTTGCCTGAGATTTTGGAGAAGACTTGGGACTTGGCCTTTCCAGCAATGCTGAGATGTAGGACTCTGACTACTCTGAGAGATGGACTAAAATGCCTTTTGCATAAAGGGATGTGCATGAGTTTTGTGGGGGCCAGAAGTAGAATGTTATGATTTGTGTGCCCCTAAGGCCTCATGCATTCTTGGAGGAAGCTTCTAGAGTTTGTGATTCATGGCCCAATGCTGAGATAATGGGTATGAGTGCTATACCCTCTCTGGGGCAAGTAGATGGCATACAATATAAGGAGGTGAGAGATGCTTGCATGCTCACTTTCTTCCCTTTTTACTTTTGTTACTTTTGCTATCTTCCACTGCCATGAACTGTTGCTTTTCTGCCACAGCATCCTGCCTTGGAGATAGCCAACTATGGACTGAAACCTCTACAAACTACATAAATGTTTCTTTTTTAATTGTTGGCATCAGGTATTTTGTCTCAGTACGAAGAGAAAAGTAACTAAGACAAAGTTCAAAAGTAGAGTTTCATGGTGAAATGATCTTTCATAGCTTTGTGATTTTAAGGCATTCTCAAGAAATAGTATAAATGAATTTATCATGAGGTACTGATCCTTGGAAAGTGCTGAGCATGAGGAGTGATCAGGAGATGGATACTGATGGATACTCATGAAGGAGTGGAAAGAACGAAGACAGTACTACTGCAACAGTACCTTAGAAAGGCAGAGGACGGAGATGTCCCATCAGCATACCATCCCTTCCAGCAGCTGCTTTGGATGTCACACAAGCCAGCATCCCCTTGGCAAGTCTCTCTTCCTCTCCATTTTCCCATTCACCAAGTCAACTTCTGTTCATCTTTAAAGCTGCAGTGAATTCTGCCACACAACTGTCTCTGGGATCATTCAGCAGTCATTGTACTCATTGCCAGGTCCTGGTTGCAAGCTCTTCCTACTTGCATTGGTTCTTTTCGGTCATTCAGTTCTGTCAAATGAGAACTGAAATCCTTGATATAACATTTTAAGCCCTTCTACAGTGGAACTGCAAAGTCTATTTTCACGGTTGTCACCACTCCTCTTGTGCCCCAATCCAATCCTCGTACAAGTTTGATCCATTGCATTGCTTCCAGAATGTCATGCACGCTCATTGTTACTTTTGCTCCCACTGCTTTTTCAACCCTTTAAAGCTTTTCATGTCCTCAGCTGCATGTCAGCCCTTGGTTATTCCACCATCAGGGGTTCCATCCAAATGATCCTGGCCCTTCGGTAAAATGTAGTCCTCTTTCTAACTCCAATAGCCTTAGTTACAGGTTTTGCTTTTTATTACACTTGAAAGCAGTACAATTAAGAGATCAAAATGCAATCAGCTAGGCTTCACTTAACCCACCAACTTTCCCATGCTATATATGTAACATGGGGCGTTATCTAATCTCTCTATGCCTCATCTGCCTGCCGATGTTTATTGAAGCAGAGGATTGGCAGAGGATCGAGGTGTCCCATGACACCCATTCACAATAGGTATGACAATCCTTAAGATTTTCATCCCCAAATGAAAATAATGACTGAACCTACATTTGGGAAAATGTTTGTGAAGAATGACATTCACAAAATGTTTAGTGCAACATTAGAACTTAAATGCCATTTTCTTTATTTTTGGCATGGTTTACATGTCAGAGCAATATCTCTTTGTCTCCTTGCAGCCCTGCCTATCACCACTGTATCTTACAATCTTTTCTGCTATATTACTAGAAAATGTCTAGATATTTAAAGACAGATGTATTTTATTTTCCTTGTGGCTCATAGTACCTATCTCAGTTCTTGGCACTATGTAACTACTCAATATTGGTTGAATGAATAAAACATCAGCGTTTTCCCAGTGGATGCTGCTGGAATGAGCTCATTAACTTCATTAAACATTTATATTGCTTTCACAGAATGAAGCTAAGTGAGAGTAATGAAAGAAATGTAATCACCCTTCACTTCTAGTCAGCATTTATGAACTTTTTCATTATCATCAACATCATTGCTCTCTGCTTATCATACTATCCTTTCTATGGAACCTTTATTCCAATGATATCAAATATTTACCTTTATAATTGCAAGTGGAACACCTACTTTGGTGTAAAATAAAATCTACAACAATATGAATTAGAGATAAAGATTGTAACTTCATAACTTCATAATTCATCAAAATATAGAATTGTTTATTACTGCTTGTTTTTGAGAAATATTAAGTTTTTGTTCTTGTCTCTTCTTTTCTTTTAGCTTTTTTAAAATCTATTTTAAAGAGACTATAGTGATAACTGATATGACATTAGAAATTGTAAATGTATCATTTTATGTTACCCTGTTTCAGTCTTTTTTTCTGAGTTTTGTTCTTGCTTTTGTTTTACTCTTCAAAATGAAATTAAATTAAATTTTAAAAAATAGAATAGCTAACTGCTTTATTTTTATTTTTATTGATTTATTTTTTTTGGTGGAACTGGGGATTGAACTCAGGCCCTTGTGCTTGCCAGGCAAGCACTTATTCTACTGAGCCA
>NW_004524982.1:161751-165876 GCF_000260255.1 Octodon degus | reverse complement strand
GGCAGAAATTCCTACTCGGTGGGAGGGGTGGGGGGCGACCTGAGGGGGCGGGAGAGGGTCCGGCCCACGCTGCGCCTGGGCTGGGACTGGTCCCACCGGCGCAGGGTAGCAGGAAGCTCTCTCCATTATCTTCTATAATTGTTTTCTAAATGTAGGCAATAAAAATACCTTTAAGACTGTATTCATTGAAGACCATCAAAGCATCAGCAATGCATCTGGTGCATATCACTTCAAAGTATTTCAAGAGTTATCACTCCTGTCCCGACCACTAGTCACTTTCCACCAAAATGAAGAATAACAAGTAAAGGTCATCACTGAACAATGATACCACTGTACTGAGGTTTCCTTATCCATTGATTTTATTCTTCAGAAGTATTTTCCACCAGCCCAAGTTCAGGTAGGCACTGAGTGGTCCCTCACATGTCACACATCAAGTCACAGAGGTGTGTGCACAGCATGAGGGACTTCTGCACTACCTGCACTGTTACTGCTTTCTGGGCCTTTGTCCTTCAGTATTGTCAGCTGACACTGTCTTCAACATAATATTCCTTGATTAAATTTTCAAGAGCCTTCTTCAGGCTCAAGTTTTAGCTATAGAAGGTGGGTTTCAACAGTACAGTAAGCACCACACTCAGGGCAGAATCTCCTGTCTGCTTGGTACACTGCGGGAGCAAAGATGGAAAAGGGGAAGATATTAGAGGCCAGCCTTCATTTCCCTTCTGCACCACGGGCAGATCCAGAGCAATAGAAAGAAGTGACAGCAGCGTGAGACGTCTCCCCCTAGCTTTATCTGAGTCCCTCTGGCTGAGGAAGACGCCAGCAGCATCGTGGCAAGGAGCACTACAGCTCCCCACAGGGGACCTCGATGGTGGCTAGGGCCAGGGCCAGGAGCCTCCTCCATACCGCACTCTGCTGTACCCGAGATGCAGTCATGTCTGCCATGCTGAAGCTTAGCTGACCATGGGACTTGTCGGGATGACTGACGCACACTGCTGGGTAAGTCTGGAGGCCTGAGGCTGAGGACTGTGTGTCCTCCCTGCCCTTCGCCTCATGGCACTGTTGCCCTGCCCTGCTTCTTGACCCCTATGGACCAAGCATCTTTTTCCCTCCAAGCCCTTCGGCCATGGGGATCCTGCCTGCACCCAGCAGACCATGGACTGTGTCTCCAGGAAACTGGATCCTGATCAAACTTTCTTCAGACGGTCACTCAGCAATCAGGGGCACATTCAGTCTAGAATAACTGGACAAGTGTTTACACAACAAATAGCTCTTTACAAGTAGATGGGTCCAGAGTGACCATTCAGGACAGTGCAACTGTGCTGGTCCAGTGGCAGCCCAGCTGTTGTCTCCTCAGACACAAGATGAGGTGTGTAAGGGACAGTTATTGAAATCTCATAAGCTCAAAGGTGATGAGGAAAAGCCTGTGTTGAGAAGAGCAGTGACCTCTGTTAAGAGACTCAGCCAGTCTGAGTTGTCTTGCAGCAGGGGAGGCAGTCTGGTAACAAGTCTCTAGTCCATCACACTCCACACCCACTCTTCCCTCACACTGCTGTGGGCCCCAAGGCCAAGCCCCATTCAACCACAGTTCCCAGGACCATGGAAAGAACCATGGACACAGTTAGGTGCAGAGCCTAAATATTGGGTCCTGAAGGGCAGAGGAAAGCTCGCAGAAACCAGATGACCCTCACAGCACCCTGAGGAAGGAGAAGTGGCTGCCATTGCTTGTCTTATTCACAGAGGAGAACAGTGAGGCTCAGGAGGTCAACAATGGGCAATAGTGGAAGTGGGGGCAGGGTTCAAACCCTGTCCCACAGGCCCTGAATCTTGCTTTGCTCTGGTACCCACTGGTGCCTGCATGACTTCCCCAAGGTCACCACCTTCATCTGTAAAGATAAGAAGTGGGACACACACTGATGGCACATTTGACACATCTGCTGGATTCTGTCATTCTTGTTTTCAGTGATATTGCAATCCCTTTAAACTGTTACGGTCAATTCTAGCCCAGCTCTGTGGTATAAAGCGGGGTCTGCTTGCTGACCTAGACTGGAAGTACACTTCACCCTCTTTCTGATTCAGTCCTCACTTGGGGAACACTGGCCCCAGCCACCTCTAAGATCACAGGATCTTTTCCCTCCAAAATCTAGAGAATTGCACTGGGAATGGGGTTCTGTAGGCAGGGGCAACCACAGCACCAATACCACCAACTCACTCAGCAGCTGTTGGTGAAGCTCATGCTCTGCCCTGGTAAAAACACAATAATTACCTCTAAGACATGACCCTTGTGCTGCACTTGTTACAGAGAACTGTTTGGTACCATGATGTCCTAAATGTATATTCCATATCTACTATGTTGAAAATGCACCAAGGTAATTACCATACACATTAACAGAAGCTGACCACTTAAAATCAAATAACATAACTAATTTGTTTTTTTAAAGATTCCCCATTTTAACTTTATTTCTGTGAGATGCCCAAAGTTAAGGGATGTGATCCTTTTACATTATTATGCTTAATATGAAAGTATCTTTCATGTCACATGATAAAGTAAAGAATTTGCAATATGTACCTCAGTTGTATATATCAAAAGGACAGGGAACAAGTAGTGTGATTTTCTTCAATAACCAGAAGACATAAAAGTATGTTCTTTTCTTTTGAAGAGTACATTCCATGGGTCTTTTTGAGAAATCAGTAGTGAGTATTTTCGTATTTTATAGGAGAAAAAAATGTGCTATTATGTTTCTCATCTATTTACAATTATTATGCTCTATTTTCCCTTTAATTGTTTTATATTATCACTAACAATATATTACAGCTAACATTATAATTTCACCTAGTCTTTTACACCCATAACTGATAGTCCTGGTAGGGCAACTTTATTGGATTATGAGATATCTAGCAGTTAATTGAAGCATACTCTTGCTTATGTCTGGATAGATCTTGGAAATATTACCAAATCTGTCTGTTATCACTGTCTCCATCTCCTCTGGCTGGCTCCCTGCTCTATTTTCTGCCCACCACAAAAGGGCAGATTTGTTCTACTGTGCCCTGCTACCATGATGTTTCTGCCTTGAAGCTTGCTAAACATAGACTGAATTTGTAGAAATTCTTAGCTAAAGTATGGTAAGCCTCCTTTGAATTGTGTTTTGATCAGCAATGGGAATCTTGACTAAAAATCCACCACTGTTATCCAGAGTAAAGCTTCCTGTCTTACTGATCTTTAGATTCAGTTGTGTTTTCAATGTCTGTCCTCTGAATTATAAGTGGAAAGACTTCATCTCAAGGTCAGCTCAAAGTCAGGAATTGAGATCTGTCCCACAGGGAATTTCAAGGCAAAGTCACGAGGTGACTTTGCCCTTGAACAAACATGTACCCACCAAGCACTGGTCTTTTTTTACAAGGACCACTAAGTTACTTGACATTTAACATTTTTTTATCAATAACTATAGTCTTAATGATAAGTTTTAGGAAATTATAATATCAATTAAAAGTACTACAAAGCTGAAAATAGCCATGCTAGAATAAAATATAATCTTCAATCACATCACACACAGTGTGCTCTACTTCGATGCACTTAAAATTCAACCCAGCCAAGCTCTTTAGAGATGTTACATTTTCTTTTCCTTCTCCTAAGTAATGGTATCTGATTGTGAACATTTTGTAGATATCAGGGTAATCATAATGCATAGCCATCTTGGTTAAAGACTACTGAAGTCCTTACCTAAGTATTATCAGATGTCAAAGTGCACTCAAACTGGAGCTTTATAATTGACTTTTCAATGTGCTGTCCTTTGCATTTGGCACTCATTGCACCACTTCTGAGTGTTTCACTATCAGCAACAGAGGTTATAAAGTGGTTCTGCACAGAAATAAAGTATAAAAGTGGACAAAGTGCTTATAAAAATACTTTATGATTTTATCATTGTTATATCTGTTAAAATGAATACCTTTCATGGGGGCTTCTAAATGTATATATTATGTATTATGTTAATAGTATGCAAAGACTCTAATATATGTGTAACAAATGATTTACTTTTCTTTTTTTTTTTCAGTTTCAACAAATAATACACTGCATATATTCTTCTTAGTGGTTAATTGCTGTACAAGATGCGGACTTGTGATCCTATT
>NW_004524982.1:142716-151546 GCF_000260255.1 Octodon degus | reverse complement strand
ACTGAGCCATCTCCCCAGCCATAACTGCTTTATTTTATTTGAGTTAAGAATATATCTACAATACAAAAAAGTATAATTAGCACAACCATGCAAAAAAATGAAAAAAAAATACAAATATTATACTGGTCACAATAATGGACAAGCTAAACACAGAAAAGTGTTAGTAAAGCTATTGAAATTTAGAATTAGCCTGCTACCACTTTAATTATCAAAAGTAGGGGCTAGTGTGACAACTCAGTGGACTATAGCACCTGTTTAGGCAAGCTTACACAAGTGCAGGGACCGCAGTTCAATCCCCAGCACCACATGCCACTCTAACCCCACTCCCAGGGCCTGCTTAGGTGGCCACAGAGTCTGGGTGTAGTGGTACACACCTGTAATCCCAGCTGGGGAAGCTGAAAACAGGATTATCACTACGAGTCCAAGCTGCTTAGTGAAACCCAGTAACAACTGAATACATTAAAAATAAATAAATAAATATAAAAACTATGGTTTCATTAATAAATTTTTAAAATTCTGGTAATCAAACAATGCACGTTTATAAACATTAATCTCATTTAATTCTAATTTCAATAAACATTAAATAATATCACTTGCAGAATATGCTCTGTCATCACAATATTGTGTCAAAAATGAATATTGCAACAGTTACATAAAATTTTTATGGTTTGAAAAACTAAATTTATAAATCTATAGTAATTTAAAGCAGTCTCAGGGAAAGTCAGACAACTTTTAAAAGTATGTAAATAAATGTACTAATGGTAAAATATATAAGATGATGATACAAGTCATACTTAACAAGATTTTTTGGGCTTAAACACATATATTCAAAAATAATAAAAGATTAAAACTAAGGTATTACTTACATATTTAGGTTATTTCAGATATTGAATGGAAAATGTCTCCAAAGGTATGAAAAAAGCAATATTACAAATCATAACTAAATGAAGAAATAGCAAAAGAATGTACAATAAAGGTCAAGACTACTGGAAATTGGTATTCCAGTATAACTAATAAAATAATTGATTTACTATTTTAGCACTGGCATGTAAAAAGCCTGATTATTATTCCTTTCATTAAAAAGATAGAATAAATTGAACACAAAAAATATTTGTTGATGTTACCTAATGAAGAACTCAAGGTAAAACCACCACCCCAAAATCTTTAAAGACAGTTGTGGTGAACCACTCAGTCTGCTTCATAGCTCAGGGGCATCTAAGGACACCTGAGGGCATGACCCTGTTTGTCTAACACAGGTGCACGTGGGATACTGTTATGTAATCATAACAGCGCCCTGCACAAGAATGTAGATATGAGATAACAACCTGTATAAGGAATTATGCAATAAAGGTACAGGTGGCTCTCTTGCACTCATGCTCTGCTCTGCTTCATGCTACCTATTGTTGTTGATGTCATGTTACTGTGTATTCTTTAATCTTGGGGCCTCACCTTTCAAAATCCCCTGACAACTGGTATGGTCAGTGGGACACTGAGGTGAGTAGTCCTGTGGTGGCTGTGGACACAATGTGTGAAGTGAGGGAGAGCCCCAGGGAATGCCTGGTAAGTGACCTTGGTCTCTCCATTGCTTCCTGTAGCCACCTTCTTGGTAGTTTTGAAGGTCTCAGAGGACTAAAACATAGTTTGTTTGGAGCCTGGGGATGTCTTTCAAGACGTGGAAATGATTGACAAACAAATTTCTCCCCTTCACTGTGAAATGGTGGGGCAGGCAGAATGACTTTTGTACTCTCCTCTGCTGGATAATATAAGACGCTGTTCATAAATTGGTCTTTGTTTGGCAAATAGACCAGCTTGAGCAGGTAGAACAGGACCTTTAGCAACTGAAGACTGCTATGGAGCTCATGCTGTGAGACATGGCAAACACCACTCTCTCCAGAAATGTCTCCAGAAACTTAAGTCCTCATGTCCAACAACATACCCAGGGAAATCCTCAGTTTTTTCATACTAGGGCAGCTATTATTCCCAAGGAAGAGTTGGATGAACTCCTAGCCCAGGGAAGAGGACTGGGAGGACGGCCTACCTCTACTCAGCATATATGTGCATGGCTTTTATAGCTATGGAGCTGTTGAAGCCCGCAAAACAGTTAAAGCAGTAGTCGTGTAGAACAGTCCCTATATGGTTGCTATGGCTATAGGATGATAGGGTTGATACCATAGTTACCCCCAGAGGAGATGTCCCAAATAGCCAGTGTAGCCTGCTCTGCTTCTATGAGACAAGTTCTGCAGGCTGTTCAGAGGACGTCCTGAGAAGCAGGTAATCAGACTGTGATAAGTTGGTTCACGGCAGCAGGTAGCCTGGTTGGGGAAAATTCAGGTGACCTGCCCGAGCAAGTTTTTATCTAAGCTTGATAATTGTGCTATTTTAATTGAGTATGTGATTGATGATGTCTTTACTGCATCACTGCAGCCCAGGTGAGGAAGTGCTGATGGAATGCATGAAGGACACAATCCTGGGAAGGCCAGCCACTGTCATATTCAGGTCAGTGGCAGCCTTTTTAGCCCCCCTTTACAGATCACCCCATGCAAGGTGCAGCTGATGCCCTGGCCAGGCTAGGAGATAAGGAAACAACAGGGCACAGTAAGGATAGATCTGCAAACACTGTACCAGTAAAGGTGAAAAAGAAGGGAGACCCCAGATGATCAGGGCCATCCCCCAAGGACAGGTTATGCAGACCATGAAGGTCAGTGGGTGCCAGATATAGATGGACCTGCTGGCTGCTGACCGAGAAGAAGATAAGTTAGACAAGTAGCCTTTGCATGTGTTGCTGACTCTCTCGAGGCTGTTATACCCTGAGTAGCAATACCAGAAGATGAGCCAGAGCCAGAAGACTGAAGCAGCTCCAGTGAAGCAAAAGGAAGTTGCACTGGTCTCCCTTTACCCTGGTAAGGAAGCAAGCTGAGGTACCCAGGTCTTGGGAGTTCTGGGAGACCGAAGGTTACTCGTACTATCATTGGTGGATACCAGAGCTGAGTCAACACTAATGTACAGCAGACCAGACCATTTATAGGAGGTGCTGCACACATAGATGTTTATGGAGGAAACTACATCACAAGAGGCCCAGGTAACTTTGGGCATTGGGCACTTGCCTGCACACTGTATGATGATTGTTTCCCTGGTTGTTGAGTACAGAGTGGAGGTGGACAGAATGACTGGTGCTTGGCTCTATACCACACAGGGAGAATTCTAGTTGTGAATTTGTATGGTAAAAACCATAGTCTGAGGCCATCCATGCTTTTACACTGCTGACTCTCCCATAGACCACATGGGCTGTGTGTGTGAAGATATAGCAGATGCCTGGAGGCCATGAGAAGATGTACAGACTAATGAAATTGGAAGAAGCAAGGATGACACACACTGCATGGAGCCCTTCAGTATGGCCTGTGCCGATGTCAGAGATATCATGGTGATGACTGTGAAGTATTATCCTGATGTTGTCAATCAGCACCAACTTGCCTTCATCCAAGAGGGCAGGCAGTGGACTTTTCAGATGCCACATGGCTATTTGCACAGCCCAACTTTATGTCCTGACCTTGTGGCCCAGGGCCATGCTGCATGGGTGAAACCACACTGTCACAGTTTTGTATCAATGATATTATATTAGCCTCTGCTTGCCTTGCAGATTTGAAAGCCACTGTGCACCATCTGCAATAAGCTTTTCTGACATGGGGGTGAGCTATGGACAAAGACAAGGTCCAGTTTACTGGCTTGTCTATTACCTTCTCAGGTGTTATATGATTGGATAATACGAAACCCACAATAGTATGCTAATTTCAGGCATATGTTGGCTGGATAAGCTTTTGGAAGAGGTACCACACCTAACTCCTGTGCTGTGCTCTTTATACTAGATGGTCAAAAGGGTCTGGACAGACACAGTGAAAGTTGTTTGTAGGACTAAAATAAAGCTATTGTACATGTACAAGCTCTATGAGTCATAGACTAGAAATTTCCATTTAACAGAACAGTCTGTGTAGGTGATGATGGATGAGGCTGAGGCCAATGGCAAACGTAGAGAAGCAGAAGCACCTTGCTGTGGTTTACTCACTATTCTGTCAGTGAGCTAAGGGCTCATATTCCTGGATTGAGAAACAGCAGTGCTGCATGTTCTACACTCCTATGAAGAATCATGGGACAAATAGAGGGCTGGATGTGGAAGTGGACAGGCAATCTCAGGAGTGGTGTGGCACAAGCCTTCAATCTCATGCGTTGGGGTAACATACCTTTAACAGTGGGCCTCTTAGCTAGCCAGTTGACAGATAACTGGCAATGGTCTGGGGACCCATGATGTATATAGCCCAGGAATCTGTTTGGAAGGGCAGACTACAGAATTTGACCCCTAGTCCTTATGTAGAATTTATAGAAGGATGTATGCTGGATATACAGATGGGTCTACCCATGACCCAGTTTCAAAATGGAGAGCAGTTGCTATCCAACCCAGCATGGAGGTACTCTGGTTTAGGACTAAAACAGGAAGGATAAGAAAATGGTCAGAGTTGTGGACAGTGTGATTGCTGGCAACTCATGAAGAAGGCCTCCTATATATGTACACAGATGGGCCTTCTTTTTTGTTTGTTTGTGGGTTTCTTTTTATCTTTTATTCATGTTAATGAGAAAAAAAGATAAAATAGCAATGAAACAGTTTCAAAACAGGTTAGTAGAACAGTTATAATAATTAATACATTGCATATTGCTGTCTTCATAGTAGTTATTTAGAGGGAAAGATGCAGACATATCTTGTCTAAACAATTTGAGACAGTGTGTCACTATACTGCTCTGGCTGGCCTTCAGCTCACTTTGTAGCCTAGATTGGACTGAAACTCACAGTGATCCTTCTACCTCAGTCTTCTGAGTGCTGGAATTACACCACTACATCCAACAGCTAGTTAGGCCATCTTGAGAGGGCTGTTTCTTTGATTTACACATTTCATTATGTCAGGAGAGACAGACAGATCAACATTCCTTGTGGGATGCTGAACTATGGTGAACATATGGGAGCACATCCAAAAAGCTGACTATGTAAAGTGTCATAGTTCAAGACATAAGCCCCTTCTCTGACCAGGAAATGACTTAATTGATCCCTTCACTAGGCTTTGCACTAGCTGTGCACTAGAAATAGCATCTGACCATGACCAAGGACCATACACTTAGCCCTCGAGGTTGAAACCCTTGCTCAACATATGACCCAAGCCTCGAGTGATGCACACCAGACTTTGATGTGGCTTATAGGTGAAACTGTTCAAATAAAAGGTGGTTTTGAAAGACCACATGGTCATTTGTAGAGTACAGGTTCTTCACAAAGTACTTGTGCCCTGTTACATATAAAATGTTACATTTGTATACCCCTGACCTTTGATGAGGGAAAAGTGCGGACCCACTCAGGCTACTCACCGATATCTGAGAACACCTGAGGACATTACCTGGCTTTTCTAACACAGGTGCACAGAGAGAAACAGTTATGTAACCATAACTGAGCACAGGTAAACACCCATGATCAGGTTAGGGTACTATACAAAAATATAAACATGAGATCACTCTCTGTATAAGAATTATACAATAAAGTCACAGGCAGCTGTCATGTACTTTTGCACTCTTGTGCTCTGCTTTACTCCATGCTACTTGTTGTTGCTGGTGTCTTGCAAATACACATTTTGTAACCTTGAGGTCTCATCTCTGAAAATCTTCCTTAGACCCCCAGAGTGCTAGAGAATGACAACCAAAAATTGTTAATCTGCACAGAGGCAACTTGATCATGATTTCCTGAGAACACTTAAATAGTACTTTAGACAAAATACTAGAGGTTGAAGGTGGCCTAGTCTGAGAATGATAAACACTCAATATCTCAATCTTAAGAGAAATCTTTTGTTCTCCAAAGATTACAACATGTTCTCCAGGCAAAGTTCCAGGAAAAGGGCTTCCATATTTTGGGTAGAAAAAAGGAGAAGTGAGATAATTTGAAATATCTTAATGAGATTTATGGTGGATTGAAAACCGGACTGTACTTGTAACACCAACTGAACTGAATCAGTGTGGTGCTGGGTGCGGTGGACCCACCTGGGGTTTGTTTCAACATCATAGACAAGAAAACTGGAGAGAAAGAAGTGGTTATGTTGACTCTCCTGTAGAAGTTTGTTGCACTGGCTTTCCTGATATGAGCTCAGCTATTCACATCATTGGTGGATCTGGGATCCTTGCTCTCCCTGATAATGGCTATGGTTCTTTTCAGGGGAGCTCTTGTCCTTACTTTGAGCATTGCTTCCTGGATCAAATGCAGATACCTCAGCCTGATGTCATAAATCCTTCACCCCACTGGCACAGACTTTCTAGCTTCCACCACTGACTTTTGACCTTCTCAGTGTAGATCCTTAATACAGACTTTTTAAAACATAAATTAACCCATTTATTATAGGCTAGGGATGCCTCACATAGTAAGAGCTTCTACTGGTCTTTCAATTCCTCAGTCTTCTCATGCCTGACTTGACTGTGATAGCAGAATTGGTATTGTAGGTCCAGGAGCTACCAGCCACAGTTTCCATGCAGGAAACAGAGTGTCAGATCGCTATGGCCCACCTTTTCATCTTGGTCTTGCCACAGAAGGAGCAGGTGTATTTGGCATGCTGGCTGATTTCAATCTTGTTCACCATTTTCCAGAGTGAGGCACCATACTGAGCTCCATATTTACTGACAGTGCCAACCTTCTTGGTGCACTTAACCATGTTGATGTGAGGAGGCTCAAACCCAGAGAGCCTTAATACAGACTTGCATGAGATACTGTTGTGGAATCTAGGACTCCAGGTGAACTTGAGGAGGGTGTTGCCATTGGCTCTAGGTCTTCAGGTAGACTTGTGCAGGACACTGCTGTGGAATCCAGGCCCTCAAGGGGATTATTTGTGTCTCTAGTGTGCAGAGAGATTTCTTGCACTGTTCTTGCAATTGACTCTTACTTGTAAATATTATAAAATAATTGTATGAATTATGTGTCCTGCATTAATTCCTTTCCATTACAGCACTGAATACAACAAGATTTTCAAAATAAAACCTATATTCTAGTGGAAAGACTTTAGTGTGCCTTTATCTACCCAAAAGGCATTTATCTAAAGACCAGTTAGTCTAAACCTTTGCGTCTTGCTTATGTGGGGGAGTTAAAATGATCTACAAAGAGAAGAGAAAGAATAGAATCATAAACAATTCCCACTTAGATCCAGAGGATGCAGTAAAAGAGAAATAAACAATTGCCAATGAAAATAAAAACAATTTCAAAATTTGTAGATCTTAATTGAAGGGAATTGTCCAAAAATGTCAAGAGTTTATATTGAAATATGCTAGTTACAAGAGAATAATTTTTTAAATTTTATTTTAGGGAAAGGTCTACAGGGTGTTCAGGGTCTCACTGCTACATGAGACTCCTAGTGATCCTCTTGTTTACAGCCTCCTAAGTGCTGGGATTACAGGCTCATGCCACCTCGCCCAGTCTCAATCACCATCTCAGCTTGCCTCCGGGTCATCGCCAGCACGGCAAGCCCAGGAATCAAACACCTGGTTCCTGAACCTGTTTGCAGGCTCTTTATTCTGCTGAGCTATTTGGCTTGCTCCAAGAAAACTATTTTGAGTAGCAACACTGAGAGCAAAAATAATGATGTGGAATGAAGTAGTTTACTAACATTAATCTTAGAAAAGCAGTGTTGGTAAGCAGTCCTATGACACAAAATATTTTGGTCAGTGATGGATTAGAGACATGAAGGTCATAGCATGTAATCTTGTTACGTAGTGTGGTTGTAACCATCTTATTTTTTACATTTACCCCCTATCATACTTATATAGAGATATCATCTCATGGTGTTTTCTGAGAATATATTTCTGTCAGACATTAATGGAGAGAAATCTACCTTATATAATTGGTTCACATTCACAGAATTATGGAAGCTCACATGTTCAAAACCTGTGGGATAGGTTGGCATACTCAAGATTTAGGAAAGGGGGCTGGGGAGATGACTCAGTGGCATAAATGACTGCCTGAAAAACACAAGGTCCTGAGTTCAATCTCAGGCACTGTAAAAAAAAATTGTGCTGGTCTATGGAGCAGAGCAGTTAATACTTAATTTTGTGTTTGTTTTGTTACTCTCTTTTCTGATTTTTCCCTTTGTCTTTTATCATAATTTCTTATAATTCTTTTTCCTTTTCCAATTTTGCATGCATCAACATGATAATCTGAACAATTAATTGGAAGATAATACTATGCAATATGAGAAGCACTAATTCATATTATGTTGTTCAGTAAAATTCTGTATCATTTCTATTGTTTTCTTTTATATTAATATTCTGTATTCTCTTTAAAAAGCAAAAAAGTAAAAAAAAAAGATTTAGGAAAGGGTTGATGTTGCAAGTTGACTGCAAATACAATCAGTCTGGAGGCAGAATTCTCTCCTGATTTTTTTTTCATTTTTCTCATAAAGCTGCCAACTGATTGAAAATGTCTTACCAACATTAATAGAGGACAATCAGTATTACTTAAATTCTAATAACTTACACCTTAACTTTACCTAAACAGTAAGTTCAAAGAAAAACTTAAGCTGTGTTTGACCAAACATCTCAGTACTTTGTCTTAGCCAAGATGACATATAAAATTAACTATCACATGGGTCATTTCATAATTCTAGAGTGTGTTACCTAAGAAAACAAAACAATCTTAAATTCTCTGTGCATCTAACAACAGAGTGCCAAAATGCATGTGAGAAAACTAACAGATGTTGGAAGAAAAACAGGCAAAGCCACTGTTAGAATTGCAGATTTCTATCAAATAAAAACAAATTTTGGACTT